>NC_066573.1:3635485-3773859 GCF_024679095.1 Eriocheir sinensis
ACATGTACAGTCGCGATATGAAGTGATGTCGCCGTGTACGTTTATTTTCGATCACGCAAGTATCGTTATATATTTTCAAGAGTACCATTATTTTCCTGTATCTTCATCATAACTTAACTAAATATATTTTAGAAGCTAGAAAAAAAAATAGAAAAGAAATATTCAATGATGTCTTACGAAGAGTTGTCGAAATATTTTGACACAAAGTGTTTTCGTTCACCAAGGAACAAGTCAAATGAAGTCCAACTATCGACATATTACTCAAACTGAAAGTAAAATTATCTTTTCATGATCATTGTTGACAACACTAAATCAAACATATGCACAATATATAGGACATGCATAATTAGTCGATATCCTAAACTAGGATGGCGTAATTGATTTAATTTATACTCTCGTATGATGACGTCATCGCCCGCGCACCATACCTATTATTCAGCCCTGACTCACTCTTTGCCTTTCGTGGTCAACATAACGATAACAAAAGCTTTCCGTGGACTTTTAATGAATGATAGTGATCAAGGGAAGATGCCCACAGCCTATAACTACCGAGGGATAGTGGGAGATGGAAAAATAAGAATAAATAGCTTCAGAATAGTCGTGTTTTGTAACTCCAAGCTCCTCACTCTTTGCCGCCGATCGCAAACATCATTGCCTTTCTTGGTCAATATAACGATGACAAAAGCTTCATGTAGACTTCTAATGCTTGGAGGTGATCAGTGGAACATGTCCACAGCTTATAAGTGCCATAGAATAATCGAGGAAGGTGGGGAAATAAGAAAATATGGCTTTGAAATGGAGGTGGTGGTGCGGGCGGGTAGGCTAATCGCAGCGTTGCCAAACATTAGGCTATGGTCGAGCGTTCGTAGAGGCGTCCGGAATTTTGATAGTTCAGATAATTATGGCAACCCTACCTATGAAGGCATTCTTCATTCATCATCGTTACTGAGCAATTTTACTATATATTTCAGTGCCCATGCTTATGATAAGAAGCCATCACAGTGAATAAAAGGTGTTTAATGTGAAACCTTATTATTTGATCGTTTCTTAATCAATAAAACGCAAAGTAATGCCCGTGACTGTCCATTCGCTTCGTGTCATACTGTGCGTGTGTATTAATAACTGCAGAAGACAGTTCATGGAATGACCCAATATATATATATAATATATATAGATATATATATATATATATATATATATATATATATATATATATATATATATATATATATATATATATATATATCGCCTAAATCTGAACAACGTATAACAACTGTTTTGCAAAGATAAGCACACGACGTGAGCTAAATCATTTCAAGGTTGTCTTCAGTACTGAAGACAACACATGACAGTTGCATTTTTTAAAGCAAATGAATGCATAATTGTAATTCAGGTACTACTATGTTATTTTACCGTGTTTTACATCACAACGTATTATAGATTATCATTAAAAGGGAACATTATAACATAAACAATAAATACACATCGCTTCCGTTACCTTCAAATGCTCCCGTACGAAACATTTTGAAAGAGGCGACATCACTTCATATCGCGACTGTACATGGTCTACAAAACAAACCCAGTTACAGTATACTGCCTCTTCATTAGAAAGACATCTGACGTCGCAACGTCCCTACACCACCGTAACAAAGTCATGACGTTTATCAGCAAAATATGAATCGTGCTGAATGCAAATTAGGCAACGAATGTTGCATCATACGGTATAAGCTTGCTCGCACACCCTCTTCCAATGAAGTAATGGATCAAATCCAATCAGACATGAATCCCATCAGAATGAAGACTATAAACTAAAATTTGTAATTATCTACTCGTCTCTCTCTCAATGCAAAGCGGCAACACACACAGGCCTGGTGCCCGCTGCCCCGCCAGATAAGATGGCCACCCTCCCCCTCACACATTATTACTCGACTACCCAACACACACGCAGGGGGTACTCACCATTTATCACTCGCCCGTCACGCTGTCACTCGCTGCCCTTCGTCCTGACCCCCACACACACACACACACTATTGTTACACTACCGACGGCGACGCTCTAAGTAACGAGGTAAATTATAAGTTACGCCGCGCGCTATACCGAACCGCAAAATGAAGGTGGGGTTGCCGTCGCAACAGTGTCTGTCCAGCTAACCTCCTCACCCCAGCCAACGGCAACACGCCACGTCATTCCAAGAGTCCATACCCTTGCTTGAATTTGTTTTAGGTCTGGTGTTCTGCATGGTTGGGGTTAGGGTGGTGGTTCTAAACCTTAAACACAAACTTGCACTGTTGTGGTAAATCAGTTCCACTGGGCAGGATTCGCTTATATAAAACAATAATTATGATACGAAAGTGCAGCAGTTAGTCAACACTCACTCATCAAGCACGCGCGCAGGTCGACCAATCGCCAAGTGTTTGAAATTCCAAGTACTTAACCCTCATCAAGCTATCGCTAGGTTGAATGACAAATGAAGTGAGTTTGTATTTAAAGTCGTCTCTACCATTGCATTTTAAGCGAATTATTACGATATGGAGCCAAGGAAGCTGTCAAGGGTCCGCAAAACGTGGCACCACAGCCTCTTCCTCCACCTCCTCGCGAGGGGAGGGATGAACGTAACGTGGTGAAACATGCTTCGAACCGTGTACTTGGGCTTATGGTTCATGGTTAGCCTTATTACTGTTACTATACAGTGAGTAGTAGTGGGAGAAGAGAAAGTAATTACGAATGTGAAGTGGTTAAGTGTATTATAATCACTAAGATACATTGTGCTGTGTCTCATCTCAGAGGTTCGAGTATATTGTTCACTGCTTCATGTGGTAGCGTGATGCCAAGGTATTGAGTGCGCCACAAATGTAATAGATAATGAGCTGCTTCTCTGTACAAAGCATAAATACTTGCATAACTAAATATGAACATTTAGGCGAAAGCTTTTACTACATCAGTGGTCACGAATACGTTGACCAAAGGAACAGTGCAGTCATTTCGTGGTCGTGTCTCGGCAGGCGGTGCGGCGACGGGCTGCGAGTCACCGCGGAAATAGTCGAACAAACACGCTGCTCGAGTTGGGCAAATCAGCTTCGGGTCTCGGCTCGAGAAGGGACGTGGACTAACGAGGGATATTATTAATTAACAAGCTTCACTGATGCTGATGCGAAAAGTTCCCAGACAAGCAAGTCATAAGTACCCTGATACATGTGGGGGCAGGAGCCAGGTGCTGCAATCTCATAAATGTTAGAATGTAGTTGAGTGTTGCCCTGCCGAAGCAAGGGTCCGCTCATTATCAGCTTCAGACAACTTTTACACCACTAGTGCTGTCTGATGGTTCCTCTTGGATTCATTTCAGACTCCTTCAACTACCTCATTTTCATTAAAGTGAACTCGAAAGAGAGCTGAGATAGACGAAGAAAACGTAAAAATTCTCTAGTTCTTGAGCCCCAGAATTAGTATATTTTCGAATTACAATCCTGGAACAGAACATAAAGGGAAAGGGCATATAATCTTGAAATAAATCAAAGCAGCGCATTCCCTACACGGACCGAACCAGCTAATCATATTCACCTGACCTGACTACCATCGGAAATCCGCGACAAACGCGAGGCCCCGCCATGGGCCCCACCCACCTTGCGCCCCCATGAGTGTCGACACCCGTCACTGTGGCAAACAGCCTTGCTGCTCTCCGGCAAGACAACTACAAAGGTGTATAAAAGAAACAGGAAAGAGATGATGGACAACACTGAAGGAGTAAGAGGAACTCACACTACCGACGTCCTCAGGCCCGTCTGCTTGGCCGGCTGCGATGGGTCACGGGAGCCAGTACCTGCAGCAATAGGTACAAGAGGCACAGTCACGTGTCTCTATACCATCACGTGTGCCTGCGTAATGGCAGTGATGGAGCCACACAACTGCTACACGGAGCAGTAAACAGTACAAAAGAAAATCCATTGTATGTCTAATATTTGGCTTCAAGAAGACATGAACATGAAAGTAATTTCCACGTTGAAAATATTGAATTGCTCACAACGAAAAAAGAAAATCATAAACTAAATTATATCTATAAAAACGGATAACAGGCTGTATTATGAGGAAGAAAATCATAAAAAAAAGTCATCTGTCCCCAGGAGTATATTCCCTCGCATCACGGAGCAGAAAATATTTATATTTGACAACGTGCCGATGACAATTATTTACATTTTCAATTATGGTGTCCACGCAAGGTAGCAAACACACCGGACAGCAGGACGTGTGTGTTGCATTATTTGTCATGCGACGGAAGGAATACAACAACAAACAAGTAAATCAGCGTTTCGAAACATTTCACTCAAATATTTAGAAAACAAACTTCTGTTTTCCTACTCTTTGTCATCAAAGGAGGCGTCACAGTATTCATGTTTATCTTCAACGCAAAATAGCAAGATTTTTTATGCAATGTTGCAACTAATTTTTATATCTTTTTATTCGCTGCCCATAGCGCCAATGAGTTCTCCCGCGGGACCTGCTGGACGGCCCCAGCCCGTTAGTGGCGCGGGCAAATTTTATTTAAAGCGGCTGCCATATCAGCGCCATTAATGTAATCTATATTAAAAAAATAATATTTGGACAGTTAGCGATGTGACTCCTGAGAAATATGTATGGAACGTTCACTCGGACACACACGCCATTACTTTCATATTTTGAACGTCAAGCAAATCGGAGCAGTGGCCGCTGTGTCTCAGTACTACGAACACCACACATGCGACGACAGATTAACTTGTATGTAGACGCTGCAGCCCTGCACCGCCCTCCCCTCACACACACACACACACACACACACACACACAAATCTCTATCCACAGCACGACAACACCGAATCTATTCATGCATAATTGATTCTAATAAAAGAGCTAAAATAAATCACATCGGCAGTAAAAGGTGAGGTGGTTTTCAGCTGAGACAGCCAGCGAGGGAGCGGAGCGAGGGACTGACTTAACGACCTCCTCCTCCTTTGATTCACGCGGGGACAAATGACGTTCAGTCTACTCAAACTCAGGCCCTACTATCAAAATACCGTCAGGTCATTCGGCGTTACAAGACCAAGTCCCCTCACGTCATTGTCTCTGGAACTCTACCAAGAATCAGCGCTTACGCAGGCTTCAACAGCAAAGCGAGCAACATCAATACTAGTCTGAAGGAAATTTGTGACGACGAAGGCGTGGCGTTTACAAACGCCTGGCACCACTTCCTTGAGCGCCCAGACTTGTTTTGGAACGATGGACTACATCTGAATGAGGTTGGATCGGCGCGTTTCGGGAGGCTTCTGGACGAGGCAGTGAAAAGCTTTTCGAAAAGCCTTTCAAAAAACGGCGGGCGAGGACGGGGCAAAGGCAGCCCTTGATCAACCAACCCGTAGCGTCAGTGCGACTCACAAGAAACTGTGTAACTAACCACGCCTCCGACAAGCGAACTGGTACAACTCGTCACGGCCACATTTCTATCATGTACACAAATGCACGTAGTTTAATACCCAAAAAGGACGAAATTAGGGCGTATATTGCAACAGAGAAACCAGATGTGGTAGCCATCACAGAGACTTGGACCAACTCTACCCATCTAGAATCCGAAATGTCATTCCCTGGGTACGAAAGCTTCCACAAAAGTCGAAAGCACAAGAAAGGAGGAGGAGTAGTTTGCTACGTAAAAAGTACACTCCCTGCCATAAAAATAGACAAACAGGACGCAGAGAAATACGATTCTGTCTATGTGGAAATAACCGCAAATAACAAGAAACTAACACTTGCAACCGTATACAGGCCTCCGAAACAACAGGCAGCCGATGACACTGCCCTCTACGAAGAGATTCACTCTAACACAAAGCAAGGAAGCAATTATAATTGGGGACTTTAATTGCCCTAACATTGACTGGGGACTGATGACTTGAGATCAAGAGGGTAACAGGCTTTTAGAAATGGTGGAGGATTCGTTCCTCACTCAAGTTGTAACTCAACCAACAAGAGAAAACAATCTGCTGGATCTGGTATTAGTAAGCGACCCCGACCTCATTCGCGACTGTACAGTTGGTGAGAAACTTAATGGGTGCGATCACCACTTAATCCGTTTTAATATCAACATATGTCACAAACTCGTAGATAATCCATCAGTGATACCAGATTACAAAAAAGGAAATTTCAACTTAGCCCGTGCACTGCTTCCCCCTACGACCTGGGACCAACTTGGCATCACCGACAATACAATCGACAACGCGTGGAACGTCTTCAAAGATAAGCTGTTGCAAGTAGAGAAGGCTACAGTGCCTACGAAATCCAGGCGAGTAAATGGGGCCGTAGATCCACCGTGGATGACCAGAGAAATAAAAAGGGCAGTAAACCTAAAAAAAAGGAATTATAATTTGATGAAAGAGAATGCTACGGCCGAAGCCAGCACACAGTACCACAACAGCCTCAGAACTTGTCGCAGCCTTATTCGGAGTAGCAAACGCAACTATGAAAAGCAAATATAGCGCGCGAAATCAAAACTAACTCCAAGAAATTCTTCACGTACATAAGATCGAAAAAGAAAGTAAAATCCAATATTGGTCCCCTGACAGACGAGACTGGATCTGTAACTCAGGACAGTAAAGAGATGGCCAGAATCCTCAACAGTAACTTCGCATCCGTATTCACAGTCGAGGACATCGAAACCATTCCCGAGCCCTGCCCGCCGAGTGAGATCACGCCGCTGGAAATTGACTCAATATGCGACCAAGAAGTAAAAAAGTACTTGGACAAACTCGACACGAACAAGTCAACGGGACCCGACAGTTTGTCCCCGCGGTTATTAAAAGAGCTTAAACAACAAATACTTCAACCACTCACTACCATATTCAACCGGTCAGTTCAACTAAACAAGGTCCCGGAAGACTGGAAGATGGCGAACGTAACACCGATTTTCAAAAAAGGAGACAAAAGTGTTGCATTAAACTACAGGCCCATAAGTTTGACATCAGTGGCAGGAAAAATACTCGAAAAGATTATTAGAGATAAACTTGTTAAGTTTCTAGAAAACAATAATGTAATCTCCGACACCCAGCATGGCTTCAGAAACAAGCGCTCCTGCCTAACGAATTTATTAGACTTCTTCCAAGGTATATATAAGAACTGGGATGCCCACATCCCCAGTGATGTTATATACCTGGACTTTCAGAAAGCCTCCGACAAGGTACCGCACGAGCGACTCCTTAAGAAACTGCACTCGGCGGGCATCGGAGCCAATCTGATCGCGTGGATAAGAGATTGGCTCACCGACAGAAAACAACGAGTACTACTCAACGGACAGCCTTCCGATTGGCTACCAGTCACTAATGGAGTGCCTCAAGGGTCAGTGCTGGGACCCATCCTCTTTATCATATATATCAATGACCTAGAATCAGGACTGAAATCCACAATATCGAAATTTGCAGATGACACCAAGGTGGGTGGAGATGCCCTCACAAAGACCGACTGCGAAATCATTCAGAAAGACCTCAATCACATTATCGAATGGTCGGAAAAATGGCAAATGTCTTTTAATGTGGACACAAATGCAATGTCATTCACATAGGGTCCAAAAATAGTAACCACATACATCATGAATGGGAGACCTCTGCAAGCGATGCAGGAGGAAAAGGATCTTGGAGTCACTATCAGCAGTGACCTGAAACACGCGAATCACTGTAAAAAAGCATACAACAAGGCCAACATTATGCTCGGGTTCATAGCGAGGAACTTCGAGTGTAAAACACCAGACGTGATGCTATCCTTGTATAATTCCATGGTAAGACCGCACCTCGAGTATTCAGTGCAGTTCTGGTCTCCCAATTACAGAAAGGACATTGCTTTACTGGAAAGGATTCAACGACGCGCCACAAAGATGATTCCAACCTTCAGGGCTCAACCGTACGAGGAACGGCTCAAGCGACTCAATCTCTTTACATTGGAGAAAAGACGCCTACGAGGGGATATGATTCAAGTCTTCAAGTATCTAAAAAAGTTCAATAACGTCGATTACTACAAATTCTTTGAACTGCAAACCAACTCAAGAACTAGAAATAACGGTTTACCCATTCAGTCGAGTCGATGTAACACAGACATGGGAAGGAGTTTCTTTTCAAACCGAGTCATCCGCCACTGGAACAATCTTCCCTCAGAAGTAGTAAATGCGAATACCATCAACTCCTTCAAATATAGAATCGACCGTCATTTCGCTGCGTCAGGAGTAAACTGAATAACGAGGGGCTTCCATCTGCTCCTCAATATCGAGGTGCTTTCATCTGCTCACCAAGCCCCAAGTGGCGGTCGAGCAGATTAAATCACCCAAGCGGGCGACCTCGTAATGAGCCAATAGGCTTTCTGTTGCCTGCATTTCCATGTTTCCATGTTTCCATGTTTCCTCAAAGATTTATCCCCTAGTATCACTAGGGGACCTATGCGGATACCATTATATACGGACTTGGCGGGGGAGGAGGGAGGGGGGGAGAGATAAGAGAAGGCAAAATAACAAGAACAAAAAGAAAAATATGAAGAGGAGGAGGAGGGGGAGACGGAGGAAGAAGCTATCACGGGACACAGAGGGGAGAAGGTGAGCCTCATAATACGTAATAACAGAGCGAGAAAGATGGAAGAAGATGCAGGTAGGGACGAACCTTAGGCGAGGGAGGTGGAGGCAGTGGAAGGAAGGTACAGAGAGGGGAAGGAAGGGAGGTGCTTGGAGGGAGGCAGGTGAGAGCGGGACTGGTGGATGGAGGGAGGTAAGGGAGGTGGAGGCAGTGGAAGGAAGGTACAGAGAGGGGAAAGAAGGGAGGTGCTTGGAGGGAGGAAGGTGAGAGCGGGACTGGTGGATGGAGGGAGGCAAGGGAGGTGGAGGCAGGGGCAGGGGAGGGCACGGCCAGCGCCACACACCTCTGCAGGTATTGCCTCGTGGAGTAATATAGCGACGCGTCCCTGAGAATTGGTGGCCCTGCATCCCCGTCGCATTTCCGTGTGATCGAGTCAGTTAATTGCCTCAGTCCGGGCCCACCGTGATTCTGCCTCCTCCCTCCTAGCCCTTCTATGGACCTTGTGTGAACTCTCCTCTTCATCTCACCACTCCCACCCTCTCTACTCCTTAAGTGACCCTTCCTTTGACCTTCTGTGCCCCCCTCCTCGCCAACCTTTGACCACTGGATGCGCTGTAGCCCCTCGTCCCCCTATTACCAATCTTTTACCCTTCTGAAGCCCCCTTCCCTGGGACCCTTGCCTCCAGCAGCGACTTTGACCTTCAAGTGCCATAAACCTCTTGTCTCTTTGAGCCTCACTGATCCTCATTTCACCCTCACTCTCACCACCTTCCTCCACTCCTTGTAGTACATTCCCGGCCCCTCGACGCCTTCCTGCATGCCAAATATTCCACTCACATGCCTGCCTCCTTCCCTTCCTCTTCCTTTTCTACCTGCACTTCCCTGCTTCCCATCCTCCTCTTCCACCTTCTACTCCTCGTAACCCAATATCCCGAGATAGCAAACAAATACTTAGGCTGATCTTCGGTGTGTGTGTGTGTGTGTGTGTGTGTGTGTGTGTGTGTGTGTGTGTGTGTGTGTGTGTGTGTGTGTCCGGTTCCCCATCAGACAACGACTGTAAATCAAGCACCAAATGAGGAACACGTCTTTCTCTCGCTGCCTGCACCGTTACGTCGGGCCGTTTTTATCCCTCGCTGGCACTGCTCGCATGACGTAACGCTCCCATTCTCTCTGATGCATTGCCGGCGTTCGCTCTCTTTTGTCTCTGACTTCAGCGGCTAAACGTTTCGTGCTTTGGATGGGAGGGAAAAAAAACAACCTTACTCCGTTTTGCTGTCTTGACAGCCTGTTATCTCTCTCTCTCTCTCTCTCTCTCTCTCTCTCTCTCTCTCTCATACTCTCATACTCTCTCTCTCTCATACTCTCATACTCTCTCTCTCTCTCTCTCTCTCTCTCTCTCTCTCTCTCTCTCTCTCTCTCTCTCTCTCTCTCTCTCTCTCTCTCTCTCTCTCATACTCTTAGATTCCGTTATACAGAACCACTCATGCAGAACAAAGCGATATAATTAGAGGACCCAAGTGCCGGAACCAGCTGCCCCGGGTTATAAAAAAAAACACCCTCAAGAGGCTCTTTCATGAGTTGAATAATAAGTTATTAATCAAATATAATTAGATTTCTTTGGGTGTTTGTATCCGTTGTGCATAATGAAAATACTTTTCTCAACGTCATTAAATATAATGATGGATGGAATAGAGATCTGCAAGTATTAAAATACTGAAGAAAAAGAGAAGAAAGAGAATGGATGAGAGGAAATGTACTATTGAGGGAAATGAAGGTTGAGTGCGGACGGAAGGGTTATTAGATAGTAGACAGTCTGCCGCTTAGCCATAACGAGGGAAAATAAAGCTGAAGGAAGAGAGGCAGAAAAAAATGAGATTCATGGAAAGGGAGGAAAGAGCAAGTGATAGGAGGAGGGAGAGGCAGTGGAGAGGGATTGGATAAACGGACCGGAGGCAGCAGCCAAGAATGGAGAGGAGGGCAGAGAGAAGGGAGGGAAGTACATGCCCGATAAGGAAGAGTAGGAAGTACGAAGAAAAGGAGTCAAAGAGGGATCGAAGCTGTGGAATAAAGGAAAAGTATGAAACAGATATGTCCAAGACGGAAATGGACGTTGGAAAGAAAAGGTAATGAAAAATAAATACCAGTTACTCCACAAGGGTATTATTGCAAAAATAGAAAGAAATACCTACCCATGACCTGTCCGATGTTTATTTAAATATTCTTCCGCTACGGAGCTTGAAAAATAATATATATTGAATCACGCGCCACTTAACAAGTACTCATGTCATCAAGAAGGACTGAAGTTAACGATATATTTTCGTGTGCGACGGAGAGAGAGAGAGAGAGAGAGAGAGAGAGAGAGGTGGGGTAACAGAAACGGAATTAAAAATAAGGCTAAACGTTTTCGGAGCAAGCTCTCTCTCTCTCTCTCTCTCTCTCTCTCTCTCTCTCTCTCTCCTGCGACCCTGCCGATAGGTAGTCCACATGCTCTCACGGGCCCCTGGCAACCCTTAACATATACATCCCCTGCCTCCATTGTTACAGAGTTGTCAAAGTTCCATTACGAATCCTTGGTAACACTTTCCCTCATACCTGCCCTGCCCTCTCTGTCAACACGCAGTCCATTTCCGTTACTGATTCCTAGCACTACTCTCATAAAACCTTCCTCTGCCTTCCCTGTCAATATGCTGTCCTACCTATTCACTCCCTTGGCTTTTCCCTGTATTCCCTGTCACCATAAAGTCCAGCCACCCTCAAGAATTCCTCATTACACCCCAGCCATACGTCCCCTGCCTCCCCTGTCGTCGAGCAATTTCCACATATCCCTTGCACCTCCTTACCTTATCCTTTCCCTTCCTCTCCAGTCGTTAATCCCGTACCATACCCTCCATGCCGCTACGTTGTTCACACACGCTAACATATCCCCCGTACCCCTGACATGCACTTTACCTGCGTCTCATCATTCAGTAGCCCAGATGTGCTCCGCGTCTCAGGTATTCCTTTCCCATACACCTCCTCGACCTCTAGTCAATGTGCGCCTCCCCTCCACTCCAGCACGCCCCGCCCACGCCCCCTGCAGCAGCACAATCACCCTCTCGAGCACTCTACATTTGCACATCAAGGACGCTTCCCCCTACAAGCCATCCCATACAATAACAGCCATCCGCCCTTTATCCCCCTCGAGTCTTAGGAGGGAAAATTCATCCGCCAGTAGTCTTGTTGTTGTTGCTTTCATATATTTTTCTCCCCTCCTTTGGCTTCCTCCTTGTTGCTTATTTTCCTTTGGTTTTCCTCATCTTTCTTCTTGTTTCTCATCCCCCTCCTCCTTCTCCTCTTTCTCCAGCTCCTGTTAATCCTCTAGTTACTTTCCTTTCAATGCGATGATCTCTTTTCTACTGTTCTTATTTCCATGATGCATGTATCTCCTCGTTCTTCTTTTCCTCCTCTTCCTTTTCATCCTTTTTGAGTTCCTATTCTTCCTATGCTACTTTATCCCTCTCTTCCTAGTCTTTTCCCCATCTCTGGTGGCAATCCTCCTCTTTCTCCTCCCCCTCCTCTTCCTCTTCCTTCTCCTCCTTCTCCTTCTCAATGTTTAGTCCAATGCTCTTCTTAATTTATGTTAATGATATGGATGATGGGCTTACTTACAAAATATCAAAATTTGCTGATTACAAAAATCGCTAGTAAAGTACCTACGACACTCGACGAAGAAGCATTACAATCAGATCTAGATCGACTTGCACGTTGGGCCAGTCAACGGCAAATTAAATTTAACGTTGACAAATGTAAAGTGTTACACATCGGAAACAATAACAATGGCGCTCGGTACGTAATGAATGGCCAACAACTTTCTGCAGTAAATAAAGAAAAGGATCTTGGAATCACAATATCAAGCGATTTAAAGCCGTCAGCATTGTTCAGAGGTAGTTAAAACCGCAAACAAGTTGGTTGGCTTCGTCGGACGAGTCTTTAAATTAAACCTGAAAAAGTAATATTAAAACTGCATAATTCGCTGGTTCGACCCCATCTAGAGTACTGTGTACAGTTTAGGTCTCCCTATTACAGAAGGGAAGTAGAAAAGTTTGACCGGGTTCAACGGAGAATAGCAAAAATGATTCCTAGATTGAGAAATTCATCATATGAAGAAAGGCTTAAGGAAGTAAATTTATTCAGCCTATCAAAACGAAGAATGCGAGGCGATCTAATAAAAGTGTTTAAAATGTTTAAAGGATTCAGTGATATTAATGCGCAAGATTACAATTGATAGATTAAATAGAACAAGAAATAATTTCAAGATAAGTGGTAAAAGATTCTCGTCGCACGAAGCCAAACACTTCTTCAATCTAGTCGTTAATGTTTGGAATTCTCTACCCTGTGATGTCGTTGATAGTACAACAGTTACGGCCTTCCAGAATAGATTAGACAAGTATTTCGAATCCAACCAGCAACTAAGATATTACTCATTGTCGTAATAACGTTAAGTTCTTTCGAATACTGGTGTCCTTGTCCGTTTTTATCGCCCGATTGGTGGTAGCAGTAATGGTAGTTCCTTCCTCTTTCCTACATAATTTCCATGCAGTTTTTCCATGCTGCATGGTTCTTTTTCCTTTCCTGCCACCTATGGCTGGAGGGATGGGGGGGGTGGGGAGGAGCCTTCGCCTCTGCGTGTCACAAACAGTCTCGTAAGGACCATCAGGTCTGCTGTTGTTTGTTCTTCCTTTGTGTTTTTTTGTGTTCCTCTTCATTTTCCTC
The DNA here is from genome assembly GCF_024679095.1 of Eriocheir sinensis. Classification (NCBI taxonomy): domain Eukaryota; kingdom Metazoa; phylum Arthropoda; class Malacostraca; order Decapoda; family Varunidae; genus Eriocheir; species Eriocheir sinensis. The sequence continues at coordinate 3,648,804 of NC_066573.1, forward strand.
CTCCTCTTCCTTCTCCTCCTCCTTTACCTTCTCCTTCTCCTTCTCCTTCTCCTCCTCCTCCTCCTCCTCCTCCTCGGTGGCCAGGTGCAGCTGCCCCTTCAGTGGGTGTGTTGACACAGCCGCACGTGCCACCTTCAGCCCTTGATTACAGCGGCTCCCCGTGTACTGATGAGGCGGCCTGCCCTGCGGCGCCCCACGCAGGGGTGCCCGCCGCACACCCCTCAATGGTGCCTTCTGTTTGCCCTCGAAATACAGTCGGCGGGGCTGAAACAGGAACTTGAGGGGCGACCGCGGGGTCTCAGACACGTCAAGATGTAATATGGCGGAGTCGTGGGTGGGGGGGCGGTGAGGGTGATGGGGAGGGAGGTGAAGAGGCGACGAGGAGGGAAGGTGGCAGGGAGGGAGAGAGCGAGGTGGTAAGAGTGGCAGAGTCATGGGTAGGGAGGTGCATGGTGAGGGACGGGGGAAGGAGATGGGAAGGTGGCGAAGAAGGAATGTATCAGGGAGGGAGAGGGTGAGATGATACGGGTGGTGGAGCCAAGGAAAGGGATGAGGGTGGGAGAGTCATAAGGAGGAAGGTGGTGAGGGTGGGAGAGTGCCAGGGGGGGAGGAGGTGACGTGGGGTGTTGGTGGACAAATGAAGTGAAACAGACTCAAGGTTAAGTAGCTGTACATGGACGCTACGGAATAAAGAAAAGAGAAAAGTCTGCCACCGCTGAAAAAAAAGAAGCAGATTGAAACTGGCTGAGCGGAAATACAATTTTTTTTCTACAATAAAGGAGACAGCTCAAGGGCACAAAAAAAGGATACAATAATAAAAAAGCCCGCTACTTGCTGCTCCTACAAAAAATAATCAAGAGAGGTGGCCGAAAGAGAAGTCAATTGCGGGAGGAGAGGTGTCCTGATTTAGAGCACCGAGGCGTTAGTCTGTGTGGCAGGGAATGTCTCGCCTCCACGCCCACACGGCAACACCTTCACATCATCCCCAGAACGCCAGTTATCATCTTCCTTCCATCCTCCTCCTTCCACAGCTCCTTCCATTCCATCACACCCCTAACACCAGCACCAAACCAGCTCCCTCCTTCCATCTGTCTCTTCTTTCCATTCATAACACTGTCATACCAGCACTTCCCTGTTATCTTTCCACCTCTCCTCTCCCACTTTTCTCCAACCATGACAGCCAAGACACTGCCACTTTCCACCCAACCCTCCACCTTCCTTTTCTCTCTGCTCCACATTCACAACACCGACACACCGCCACTTCCTACCCATCCCTTCATCTTCAACAACAGACACCACCACTTTTCCTCCATCCCTCCATCTTTCTTTCCTCACTATACCACGGACTCTACATCCACCACGCTCAACCTTCCACATTCATACCCTCCGTATCTTTCCACTCCATTCACTAACCCTTTCCCAACTCCACCCAGTCTTCACACTACCACCATCTACCTTCTACTTCATTCAGAAACACTCACCACACCATTTCCTTAATTCCCTCTTTCACTCCACCTATCCCTCACTTTCCTTCCATACTCCATTCCATTCCCGCATTACGCAAAAGGACACATACCTGCCTGTCTGCCTCTTGGTTGCCGCCGTCCCTGCCTCGCCTCGCCTACCTAATGAGCCCCTCGATAAATTAAGGCGCCGCCACGCTGGATTTCCCGTGGTAATGAGGGCTTCGCTTTGTTAGAGTCCCGGTGAGTGTTCCCAAAGTTCCCGTGTATTGTGGAGACGCGTCGCTGCTGCCAGGCCAAGACGGAAGTCCGGCCAAAACTTGCGTGTTCACAGACACTGATACATGGACACCAGCACACACACACACACACACACACACACACAGACTTTGCCGCCGAACTAGCCACGCCCCTCTGCTCCATCATCAACGCCTCCATCCAACAGAGCCGGTGTCCCGCCCAATGGAAGACAGCATTTGTCACTCCCATCCCAAAGGCTTCCAGCCCCCAATCACTCTCTGACTTGCCACCCATTGCCATCACCCCCATCCCAAGCCTGTTATGTGAGGAGTTCATCTTCAAACGGGCCTAAACACAACTTGCCCACCACATAGACGCTCAACAGTTCGGCAACTTAAAAGCTCCTCCACCACACATCCCTCGTCAGCCTCCTTAATTTCACATACAAAGCCCTCGAGAAACGGAAGATCTCTGTAGCTCTTGCCTTCGTGGATTTCAAGAAGGCTTTTGACCTTGTTGATCACACCACAGTGATCAGCAAGGCCATTAACCTGGAGAGAGAGAGAGAGAGAGAGAGAGAGAGAGAGAGAGAGCGAGAGAGAGAGAGAGAGAGAGAGAGAGAGAGAGAGAGAGAGAGAGAGAGAGAGAGAACTAGCATTATAAATATTTAGTCTGAGGATGATATAATTTATTCAATTGTCCTCTCTCTCTCTCTCTCTCTCTGTGTGTGTGTGTGTGTGTGTGTGTGCAGGCGGCCAGGACCAATTTGCCTTTCGCCTCCAATAACAAAGATAATTTCCTCATTTCGCCTCCTGATCTATCCTCAAACCACCCAACTTTAATTTACTTTCCCGCGAAATAATAATACAAAATAAAACCTTTGGCCGTAATATCCACGCGGCTTGACCTCAATTTAATGGGCGCGGCGCTGCCATCACTGGTCCCCGCCACCGCTATCAGTCTAAGTCCAGGAAGGGAGGAAAAAAGGAGAGAAAAAAAGTCGCCTTGTCGGTCCTCTAATGGCAAAGGTGGTGGTGGTGGTGGTGGTACAGGCAGTGGTCAGAAAAGAGCAGAATTGTGGTAGTGGTGGTGTTGATTAGTGTTAGGATTGGTAGTGGCTATTTATGACAATGGTACTAGTAGTGGTGGTTGTAATATTAATGGTAGTTGTAGTATTAGCAGCGTAGTATTTGTAAAGGCAGTGGTAGTGACAGTTTAAGTTTTAGCGGTAGTATTTATGGTCAGGGCAGGCCAGCAAGGTATTAAGGTGGAGGGGGGACGTTGATTGTCTGGGGTCTCTAGTGTGCTTAAGAAAGGGTGGGGCGGGGAGAGGGCGGTAGTCAGATGAAGGCCAGGTAAGGGTATTAAGGAGGATTGGCTCCTGATGGCCTTGGCTTCTCAGGTGTGCAGCGTGGAAGAAGTGAGAGCCATTATTCGTCTCTCCATCTGAAGAGACGCTGTGGACATGGAAGTAACGGCCAGGTGATGTTGTTGTGGCTGTGTGCTAGTGGTGGTAGTAATGGTTGTAGTAGTGGTCGTTGTGTAGTAGTAGTAGTAGTAGTAGTAGTAGTAATAGTAGCAGTTGTAGTAGTAGTAGTAGTAGTAGTAGTAGTAGTAGTAGTAGTAGTAGTAGTAGTAGTAGTAGTAATACCCACATGCTATCCTGATAGCCATCTATTAACCTGGACACCAGCGACACTCTCTGGGGAGAAGCAAAGATGAGTTTCGGGGAGCAGTATGATCCAAGCAAGATGGCGCCACTATAAAAAAAACTCCCTGCGCCATTGACGGGCTGGGGACGACCAGCAGGCCATATCAAGAACACCTACCGACGCTATATGCCGAACGTGAAAAAATAGCAGTAGTATTAGATAAAGTAATAGTAGCAGTTTTTGCTGTAGCAGTGGTGGCGGTGTGATGATGATAGTACCATTTTTTTTTTTTTTTACAGCAAAGGAGACAGTTCAAGGGCATACAAAAAGCAAACATTAATAAAAAAAAAGCCCGCTACTCACTGCTCCTAAAAAGATTCCAAAGAGGTGGCCGAAAGATAGGTCAGTTTCGGGAGGAGAGGTGTCCTGATACCCTCCTCTTGAAAGAGTATAAGTCGTAGGCAGGAGGAAATACAGATGAAGGAAGATTGTTCCAGAGATTACCAGCGTGAGGGATGAAAGAGTGAAGATGCTGGTTAACTCTTGCATAAGGGGTTTGGACAGTATAGGGATGAGCATGAGTAGAAAGTCGAGTGCAGCGGGGCCGCGGGAGGGGGGGAGGCATGCAGTTAGCAAGTTCAGAAGAGCAGTCAGCGTGGAAATATCGATAGAAGATAGAAAGAGAGGCAACATTGCGGCGGAATTTAAGAGGTAGAAGACTATCAGTATGAGGAGGAGAGCTGATGAGACGAAGAGCCTTAGCCTCCACTCTGTCCAGAAGAGCTGTGTGAGGAGCCCCACACATGAGATGCATACTCCATACGAGGGCGGACAAGGCCCCTGTATATGGACAGCAACTGTGCAGGGGAGAAGAACTGGCGGAGACGGTACAGAACGCCCAGCCTCGAGGAAGCTGATTTAGTAAGAGATGAGATATGAAGTTTCCAGTTGAGATTTTGAGTTAAGGATAGACCAAGAATGTTTAGTGTTGAGGAAGGTGATAGCTGTTGCAGTGGTCGTAGAAACTGCTGTAGTAATGGTGGCGGTGTGTAGACGTAATTGCAGTAATAGTGGATGAAGCTGTGAACACGGAGGTAACAGCGAAGTAATTAAGATCGTTACTGAGCAGCCAACATGATTTTTAATGTAAACTAATTAGGGCTGGTGAAGAATAAAACCATAATCAATATGATATATAAACAAAACTGCAACATGCAATGAAGCTGAATAAAATCAAAATGAATACGTACCTTAATATATCACGTAGCAGGAACAAAATGAATTCTGATTTACGAATGATGAAAACCGCGTAATATAAAAGAAATGTATATAATGTGCATCAATGAATTTATATATCAATGAGAGGATTACATAAGAACTTAAGAACGTAAGGAGTCTGCAAGAGGCCGGTTGGGCTATACAAGGCAGCTCCTGTACACTCAACCCCACCTTACCTAATCATCCATGGCTTTATCTAACCTCTTCTTGAATGTATCTATGGTATTGGCACCCACAACATGGCTCATCAAGACAATGAAGACACGGCATTACTCTCACGAAGCACTGCAAAATGTGTGTCGCGGGAGTGTGGGAGTAACGGAGAGATTTCCTCATTAGTCTCGAAGGGGAAGGAAGAAAGGGAAGGAAACACTTTTAATTCTCGTGCAGGACGGAAAGGAGGAATGGAAGGAAGGAGACGAGAAAGGGAATGAAGGAAAGGAAGGAAGAAAAGAGAGAGAGAGGAGGGAGACTCATGCAAAAAAAGCAAGGAGGAGGGAGTATGGAATAAGGAAGGGAAGGAAGGAGGAGTGGGAAGGTTTGAAACGAGGAAGAAAAGGAATGCGATGTAGAGAGAAATTAAACAAATGAGGGGAAAGTTGGAAGGGCGAAGGGCGGCCGAAATATAAAAGGAAGTGAAAGAATTTAAAAAAGACGAGAGGAAGGGAAGAGAAAGAGCGAAGACGCGAAAAAAGAGAAGTCAGAAAGGAGGAAAGGAGTGATGTAAGGAAAAGGCAGAAAGTGACAGGAGAAAAAGACGAAATGAAGGAGGGAAGGAAATTAGGACTGGAATGGAAAGAATGAAGGGAGTGGGAGGAAAGGAAGTAGTGAGAAAGTGAAGGAGGGAAGGAGGAAGACACATTTATTTCCGGCTTGTGGTGGACACGAAAAAGTTCCCCTCACTTCCATCTTTCCAGCGAGATACTTCCTGCCGTCAGCCTGTATTTGCCGTGCCTGAGGACCCTTGCGGCGCGCCAGGCGAGTCGGAGAAGCTCACTTGACCACATTACTTGGCTGGAGGGAGGCGTGGGCAGGCACTGTAGGTTTTTAGTGTGGCATGTTCCTTGGTATCATTACGCATGCCAATAATGTCTCGCTAAATGTAGTTTGGAAAGTGATTCGTGGGTCAAGACAAAGTTTAACCAGGTAGCAGCGGGGATCATGTTTCTTAATGGTCCCTCTAAGCGAGAAAAATGAGAAAAAATCGTCACTCACACAAACCATTTTATAATATATATCAAAGCATTTGTGATCAGTTTGTGCATCATCTATTTTGGGGGGGTTTATATCATGGCACAAATTTGGCCCGTCGCTGCTACACGGTAAGGCCACAAATTTCTCCCGTCGCTGCTACCGTTAAAAGATACTGCGATGATGATAAAGAGTAAACAATAAACTACGCAGAACTAATGAAAGTTGGACAGCTAAAGTAACCGAATGGCAGCTCAGGAATTGTTGAAGTCAGGGCGGATGGATAAATGCACGGGTGGACGGATGAATATACAACATTTGCCGGAGCAGGATGGAGCACACTACCGCCAAACAAACAGAGGTGGAGGACGTTCTTAAAGGTCGTTTCCCCTGCAGTGGACTGATTGTGGTTGTCGTTGATATTGCTAGCCATTATTAAGTTTATTATTATTATTGTTATTGTTATTTCTATTATCATCATTAAGTTCTTCCGCGTCACACGGTAACGCCTCACTCAGGATAATGAGCGAGCGAGGTGTGTTGGGCGTCGGGCAAATGAAGTAATTGTGAGCCCGTTGTGAATTATTTCGAGCCGGGAAGCACCGTGCACGCGACGCTGCAATCAAGGCATCTCTTCAATTTACCGGCGTATCCACATAATGAAGTGGCTCGTAAATCCCCGATATCACAAGCAGTTTTATGGTGATTTAACGACGCCGCGGCTCAGAAATATTGCACGCGCGAGATTTAAATATTTACCAAACGACGGGAGGCCACGAAAATGTAAATGAGCATCGCCAATAGAACAATTCCGGAAACAAAAAAGGTGAAGCTCTAATCGTAAAATTATATTAGACACGGCGACGTCAAAATATTTACCAGAAGAGAGACGGACACGAAAATTTAGAGGCGCGCACGAAATATATTAAATCGCTCATCTTAAATTTATAGAAGGAACATTGAAATGGTTACCGAGCGAAAGGGCAAGAACGGAGAGGTAAATTCACGCCGCAGAAGAAAAAAAACTCTCCAGGAATAACCTAAAAAACTACTGACCATATCACAAGACTAACATTTAAATATATACCATACTAGAGGCAACCGTGAAAGTTAAAACCACATCACAAAAAAAGAGCATTTTGGCAATAACTATAAATTATTATGGAAAAAATAGAAGGGCATTTGAATATTTAGCAAGCGAATGCCAGTCACGGCAATGCAAACTCATACCGCAATAGCAACGCTTTCGTAATAACCTGAAGTCTGATCGAAAAATTCTTATTACTTAGGGAAAAGCGATGAAAGGAGAGTAGGTGGGTGAGGAGGGAAGGGGGAGAGAGAGATAGGTTAGGCGCGCACGCAACTCTGTAATATTATTATTATATGATATCCTTACTTTCTTGCGGACTGTGAATAAAAGCACTTGGACATAATTGGAGCATAAAGGAAATGTTACAGTGGAAAGTGGACTTAACCTTAGGCGTGTGTGTGTCAAAGGCTTAAACATTATACTGACTCGCATTTATATAGATTTGTGTGTGTGTGTGTGTGTGTGTGTGTGTGTGTGTGTGTGTGTGTGTGTGTGAAGCAAGATAGAAAGAAGAAAACTAGAAAGAAGAGGGAACAGGAGGGATTACAAAGGAAAGCGTATTAAAGGCTAGGCACCTCTCTGTCACATCTCCACTTATTATTCTGATTCTGGTGTTGTGCGTGTGAACTACAATGTAAAACTAACCCACTTAATTATCGGAGCGTGAACAGAAACAGAAAACAAAGGAGAGTGAGTTGATAGCTATGAATATAAAATGGGCCAACAATTCACTCCACATTTAGGTCATTATTTTCTTCTGTGCGTCTGAACTTAAAATCAACAAAAGGAGCATGAATGAGAAAAAAAGCAGAAAGGACCGAGGGCTGATGACTGATCGTTCGTGTTGAAGCTTGGCTCAAAGGACCAACAAAGAAGCCAAGCTAGTGAAAGATAAACAAACACCCAATCAGCTTAGGGAGAACATGGCGCCACTATAAACACTTGCCTGCGCCATGACGGGCTGGGGCCGAATACCATCCAGGCCCCTCAAGTAAGCCTACCGGCGCTATAGACGTAAACGTATACTAAAAATAAAATAAAAAAAAACACTCCCTGATTTCTATATTTCCTGCTAAAACACATGATTGGTTGGAAAACTCGCAATTGAGGTCAGAAGATCAAAAACTTGAATTCAAATGAACGTAGTACGGGATCTCTCTCTCTCTCTCTCTCTCTCTCTCTCTCTCTCTCTCTCTCTCTCTCTCTCTCTCTCTCTCTCTCTCTCTTCTACATGTATTATTTCTCCTCATCCTTCTCCTCCTCCTTCCTCCTCATCGTACTTTTAATTCTGCTCTCCTTTCTGTTCTTCTTCCCCATCGACATCCTTCTCTTTCTAGCCACGTTCCTCTGCTTCTTCTACTCCTCCTCCTCCTCCTCCTTCTCTTAATACTACTATTAGCTACTATTCCCTTGATCCTTCTTCTTCTTGTCCTCCTCCTCTTTCAAGTCCTGACGATTTTCCTCCACTTCATTGCCCTCCTCTTCCTTTCTCTTCCCCTCCTCCGACACATCCACTGCATTATCGACACCGCCACCTCCTTCCCCTTCCGCCTTTCTTCTCTCTCCTCAACGTGGCAGAGGATGAGTGATCGCTTTCTCTCGTTTTCTTCGTCTACTGATCATTTTGAGTGATCTTCCTCACACGAATAAGAGACAGAGAGTTGCCAGCATTTCAGGTCTTCAATTACCTTCCGTTAGTGCTGACATGAAACACGGGCAGGTGCGAGCTTTCTTTTTTTCTTTTGGAACGGTGAAAAACAGTACGATGATGGTGATGATGGTGTTAATTGTGATGATTATGATATTATTTAAATGGTGGTGATGTCATGGGAGTTCTCTCTTGTGGCTGAATAACTTTCTCGTTCTTTTTCGTTTTTTTTTTTTTTTTTTTTTTTTAAATCGCCTTTATCACCTATTTTTTCTTCGCTGTATTTTAAGTGTCTTTCATGCGTTTCTTTTTTCTTCTGTTTCTTAGTCTTTTCACTTTCATCACTTCACGTTTTATTCATAATCTTCCTCTCCTCTGATTCTTTATTCTTGTGCTCTCCTTTTCGTCGTGTTGATCTCTTTCTTGTCCTTCGCCTTTCACCTTGTTCCGCCAAAGCTCGTCTTGTCGCCACTGGCTAAGCTTGGCCTTTTGTGCTGAACTACGAAGCACAGTGAAGGAAACGTGAAAAAAAATGAAGCAGGCACACGTTATTTTTTTTCCGGAAATGTACCTGCTTGGAATAAAAAACAAAGAGAAAACACATTACTAGGAAATCCTGCTGACCTGACGTCGATGTATGGTAAATCTATAAATATGAATGTCAACGAACTGAGGACAATAGCTGCGTAAAAATAAGCCGTTTGTTATTATCAGTTTATTTCACAGAGCGACGAGCGTCCATTCAGACAGACAAAGGCACAAAAGGCTGTGAATAAAGAAAGAAAACAAATATGAACAGATAGAGAGACAACAGGCAGGGGAACTAACAGATGGACAGACACAAACAAAAAGGTTAAAACACAGACAATCCCCCCCCCCCACCCACACACACATACATATAAACACACACACACACACACACACACACACACACATATACATATACACACACACACACACACACACACGGTCAGCGAGTGGAAAACAAAACAACAACAAAAAGCGTGAAATGGAGCAGAAAACGCTTAAAACGTCCATTTCAATTCGAAAACTACGGATCGCTGGGCACCGGAAGTACAATGGATATGAAAGAAAAAAAATAAATGTATGCATTCCTTTACACACACACACACACACACACACACACACACACACACACATTTACATATATATATATATATATATATATATATATATATATATATATATATATATATATATATATATATATATATATATATATATATATATATATATATATACACGCACACTGGTGATTTATTAATAAACTTACTAGGGTGAACTCTTTCTTTTGGGAGGAAATATTGATTTAATATCAACAAAATTGTTTTAAAGAGGAAGTTTGGGGGAAGAAGGAAGCGCCGTATGGGGAAAATATGAAGAAAGTGAGGTACAGGCAGAAAACTGGTAAAATAAGATAAAAGGGAAGAAGGAGGCGAGTGTCGGAGGGGAAAAAGCGCAAGTTTATGTCTGCTAATTCCTGTTATTGAGGACTTTGTGAACACCAGCAGCAGAATAAGAAAACGACGGTGTTATTTTTCAAGTACTGACGCGTTAGAGAGGCAGAACGAATTGCCCAGTGGGGAGAGATAATGTACTCTCTCTCTCTCTCTCTCTCTCTCTCTCTCTCTCTCTCTCTCTCTCTCTCTCTCTCTCTCTCTCTCTGTGGTGGTCCTACGGCACACACACACACACACACACACACACACACACACACATACAGGTAAGGTTAAACTTCCACGCCCAACTCTCCGCCTCCTCCTGTCTCCTAGGCTAAGCACTCGAGGCTGCTGCGTCACACAAAGAAGTGTCACCGGGGTCACCGCTTTCCGATGGCTCTGGTGATTCTATTGCGCAGGCTAAAATACATGAGTGATTTGACTTTGAAAATTTTGTTTTGGTTCCTTACTACAGTTTCTCCTTTTGTTTCATTGGTGTTTCAGCCACTTCGTTATTTTCTGACTTTGTTTTTTCTTTATCTTTCGATACTTCACAGAGGATGGGAGGAGGCACTGTGTGTTTTCGCTTATCCTTGACTTTCTTCTGATTACATATTTGTTATTTCTTCCTGTATCTTGCAACAAATATTGGTAGGTGTCATGATTTCATTATTCAAGAAATAGCCCGTGGAAAAATACCGCGGAAGTGACCGCCATTTTGATTGAGAGAGCGGGAAGTAGTCACAGGACAGGCGGGAAAACTAGAAGGCGGGAAACAGTACCTATTTCAAATCATATTCGTTATTACGGCCAAAGCTGAGTTATGAGTGGGATGCATGACCCACTATTACCTAGTGCATGGTGTTAGGTTATTAATAAATAATAATCCATAGCCGTTAGGGCGTTAGTATAAGTGTTATGCAGAAAAAACGAGATGTCAGTATGGCGAGAGCTGGCATCTTGACCGCGCTGAGGATTCTGGTCGCCGGGCTCCCCGGCCCCGCCGCCATCTTCCGCCCAGACTCCAACGTGACTAGACGTTCTCCACCAACCTCCCGCGTCACGTTTTTCATCGTGGTGGTCTTTCCAGCTTTGTAGTATCCACAAGTCCAGAGTGACTGTGTGCTGCAGAGCGAGGGAAGCCCTTGGGAGGTAAGGAGGGCACGGCGTGTTGCAGAGAAGAACGAGAGAGGACTGAAGAAGAACTCCAGGGCTCCAGACCACGAGGTAGATCAGGTGTGGCTTCCGCTTCGCCCATCTCCAGTTAAGTAATCTATTTGCATAGGATGTTTTAAGATAGATAGCTAGGTTGCTGTGTGCCTGGATAATTTCCAGCGAGTTTCTTTGTTGCTTTAAATAAACTTAAGAGCAGGTACATCTGGTCTTTGCTTAACCTATGGTAGTGTGACTGGTCATATATATATATATATATATATATATATATATATATATATATATATATATATATATATATATATATATATATATATATATATATATATATATATATATATATATGAAATAAGTGACTAGAGGGGCTGTGAGTCTGAGAACTCAATTTTCAGATATTTTATTTTATATTTTTTTATTGCTGAGAATTTACGGGATTTTCGGAAGTCCAGACCTTTCAAGAACCCCACAGTAGGGAAAGATATATTTTGTGTTCAGACTTATTCCTTACTTTCTAACAATTTAATGCTTTTGTTTTGTGCCTTGTAACATTTTTGTTCTTTTTTGTCACGGCAAATAACTATTATTCGTATATTGAACTAATGAACACAATATTATTTACATACTAAAAAACGAATATATACTTTAACTTGACTTTCATCCCCGTCACACTAGTTGGGTCTTCTTCCCTGGGCATCTTCCTCCTCCTCCTCCTCCTAAACTTTTCGCTTTCCGCTTCCTCTCCCGCCGCCGTAACTTGTCCAGCTCTTTATCTTCCGATCTGTGATTTCTGGAAACGCCGACTTCCACGGTTGAGACCTACCTTGAGTTCCCGCGCTCGTGTGTGTGTGTGTGTGTGTGTGTGTGTGTGTGTGTGTGTGTGTGTGTGTGTGTGTGTGTCTTGAATATCGGAAGCGGCGTGGGCCAAACTCTGACCTACTCTAAGAAAGCCTCTCCATCGCCGAGCCGCTCTGACGCCGCATTCGTATTCTGACGGCGACCACAACGAGGCGGCGGCGGCAATTAAAGCGACAGGAACAACAGTTAGTGGAGTTCGTAATGGCGAGGGTGACAAAGGCTCCATCTCGGATCATCAAGGAAATTCATGGCGACATTAAACGGAGCGAGTAAACCGGATAATGTAGCGTTTGTGTGAGTGGGTTTGGTGGGCCGGACGACGACTTGTTGGAGATGCGGGATGTTGCGGTGTGGTGTGCTGTGCTGCGTTGTGTAGGTTTGTGTAGGGTTGTGTATTGTTAATCTGTGCAGAGACGCGAATAGCTGTTTTTTTATATTATTATGTGTTGTGCCGTGGTTAAAAAGCCGGTGTGCTTATTTCTGGCATGATAATGTTGTGAACAGTCCCGTGAAGTGCTGCGCTGTGCTGTAGTAATATGCAGTATTGTGCTGTGGTATTTTGGAGAGGTATTGTGCATTATTGGTATTATTAATGTTGGCTCTGTGGTATTTAATCAAGAAGTCTTATAGCTGGAGCCAATGATGTAACGGTGTGCTCTGTGGTGCTGTGCTGCTGTCATTTTCTCTCAATATAGGATAGTTTTCTCATTTTCTATTCAACTACAGCTGTGTGACTGAAGCTGGAATGTGGAGAGAATACCGCAGGCTCGCTCCTATAAATCTGATAAAATTTTCTGCATCATGATATGAAGAAAATATTTAAGATATTTTATGGAACACTTCGTTTCCTTAACTTATTTAACAACGAGCAGCTGCTCGACTGTCGCCGTAAAATAGCGATGAAACCACGAGCTTGCTCCTAAACAGGGTAATAAAAATCAAGTTACGAGATTAAAAAAATGGTCATCTTCTGTGGAGCCTAGTAATCTTGATATCTGTAACTAGTTTAATTAACATGAGAGGGATGAAACTCATTCGGAAGCCATTTTTGTGAGCGGCAAGCAGTGAACGCCCTCAGAACTTTCGTGTTGATAACTTGGACAGATATTACTCGTGGAAATGCTAACAAATGGACGGCAAGAATACTAGCGTGGCAACACAAGAATTGTTAGAGAAGTTTACATGTCAAATGTTGACAGGATGAAAGTTTAACCTTTGCCGGAGCAGGATGAAGTGAACTAACATCAGACTGAAGTGCAGAAACTAGAGAAAGGCCTTTGTCGTGGAGTGGACTAGTAACGGCGGGCGATGATATAAGCAACACAACTTATTCAATTCTGAAAAACTAAAGTAAGACGCAGCAGCACTTACTCAAAACCCAGATAACCCGGAGAAGAGTAGAGAAGCCCGTAATAAAAGAGACGGAAGGAACATCTCTTACACATTGAATATCCTCTCTTTCCCTCAATTCTCAAACATCCCAGTGGCCAAGTACACATATTTGACAAGGCTTTCGCAGCGGTTTTGGGCATTTCCAGGGGTTGTTTTATAATCCTGGTGTCAGCTTTACCATTCTTCCGCAACATGAACCTAAAGCACTCATTTGAACCTGAATTGATCTCCTTTTCGGGCTTTGGAAATAGCTGAAGTGACCAGCGGTGAGGGAGAGCAAACACCAGTAAACAACTACATCTCCTTATCTCTTTCCCTCAATAACTCTCAGGTGCCGTAATATAGACTCCACTAAGTCGAAGGAAAGTAGCCGAGTGACCAGCGGTGAGGGAGAGCAAACACCACTAAAGAACTACATCTCCTTATCTATTTCCCTCAATAACTCTCAGGTGCCGTAATATAGACTCCAGCTAAGTCGCAGGAGAGTAGCCGAGTGACAACGGTGGGCGAGAGCAAACACCACTTACAAACTCCTCCTCTTTCCCTCGCTCAAAAGTTCTCAAATTCTCGTATCCGAAACGCCGCGGCCATTCTCCGGAGGGTTTTAAGGGCCACTCACGTCGCGCGTTCTCCCTCGCTTAAAATCTGTGAGCGCACGACTTGAGCCTCGAGATTACTGCGGAAAACTTGGCCCGAAATCAATGGAACGACTCGGGACCGGATGAACGGCTCGGTAAAGCGTCCAGATAAGAAGCCGGAGAGACACGGGCGGGCTTGGCTTTGCGGGGGGATGGGGTGGGGTGGGGGAGGGAGGGGACTTAACGGGCGTTTATACCTAAAGCTTTTCCTCCTCCTCCGCCTCCTCTCCCTCCTCCTCTTTGACTTCCTTTTCCTCTCTTGCTTCTTCATTGAAAAGTATCCCGGAGGATGTTTTTTTCCCCCTCTCCCTCCTCCTCCTCCTCCTCTCTCTCTCTCTCTCTCTCTCTCTCTCTCTCTCTCTCTCTCTCTCTCTCTCTCTCTCTCTCTCTCTCTCTCTCTCTCTCTCTCTCTCTCTCTCTCTCTCTCTCTCCAGATCTCCGCCAGAGGGCTTTTGTTTACGAGCCTCTGTGCCTTCTCCTGCTTTTTGTGCCTTTTCTGGAGGACCTGGTGCCCTGCCCCTGCCAAGCTCAAGCCCAGAACTCCAGTAGGACCCAGAGAGCTTGTACGTTACGTTGTTGGATGTAGTGGGTCTGGACATAGCCTGTAGATTGGCCTATATTTCACACGCTAAGTCCTAGGCCCCTCCTGGCCGGTCCTTTGGCCACTGCGCATGCGCAGTAAGGGTAGTGTGACGTCACGTCGTCATGGCAACGCTGTCCCTGCCTCATTGCTGGTGACGTCGCTACCCACGCCCCACCATGGAGTATACGGGACCTGCGACGCTGACCCAGCTAGAAATGGACCTTGCTCTCAGTGACGACGACGAGAGTATGGCCCATGTCAACGCCGAACGTCACTGGCCACCCTTAGACCACCATCAGGCTGCCGCTACGTCATCCACCCCCACGAGCCCGAGCCAATCTCACGCCCCTCTTACTGCCGTCGCCAATAAGCGCCGTGTCGACTCCTCGTCCGACACCAGTACCGACTCACTGAACCCCCCAGCCCTCAAGACTCTGAAACACAACGAGATGCACCCTGCGCATCAGTCACCTACCTTACTATCGCCTGCAGGTCAACCATCCCCTTCTGACACGCGCGAGGCGGCCGCTGCACTCCCCCCTGCTAAGGGCCCGCCACACGCATCCCTTGGCCCCTTAACCCCTTCTTCCCTGCCGCCACCACCTCCCAGTACACCTGCCCCTGTCCAACCAGCGTTTGCGCCGCGAGCAGACTATGCAAAGCTCGTTTTCCCAGGCAACCCGTCGGTGGAAACGAAACTACGGTGGTTGTCAGAACTCAACAAAGTCTTCCAGTTAGATCGTTGTCTGGCTGAGGTGAAAATGTCTGCTGTGACGTCGCGCTTCGTCTACATCTCAAGGAAGCGCGAGGACATCATAGGGCGAGTCGTGGCTGGAGAGTTTCTGTCCCTAAAGCTTGACATGCAGGACTCCCCTGAAAGGCCAAGGAAATATCCTAGCTACCTTGTCACAAGGTATCCGGTTGGAGTCGCACCATCGCTGGCCAAGGAACTGATCGGAGTCCATTCTACTCGACGATTCCATGTAAATGGGGAGCCCATCAACCGTATCGTGGCCACCTGGAGTCTGCCTTCCCCTCCTCCGTCCTCCGTTGAGTTCAGTTTTTTACCCTTCCTTCCTGCCTGTGAGCTTCGCAGACTGGAAAATGATAAACCAACGTGTTACAGATGCTGGGGGATTGGCCATATCTCCCGCTACTGCTCTTCATCCAAGAAATGTGCTTGGTGTGCTCAAGCCCACGATACGCGCACCTGCCCTCACAGTGCCCCTCCGCCGCCACCCTCTTCTGCGTCATCAGCCACCAATGAGTCACCCATGCAGTCCGCGCCCGACACCGCTCACTGGGAATGTCCTCGGTGCCATGAAAAGGGGGTGAATGTGTGGCATGGATGTGCGAAGCGCCGAGTCAGCCCTGCCTCCCCTCCCGCTCCCCCGCCACCGTTGGTCCGCTCTGCTCCCGCTGCTGCTACAAGCGCCTCAGCCTCGACCGCACACCATGCCCAAGTTGCTGCCCTTCGTGACGCCGTGTCCTCCCTTACATCGAAAGTTAACAGCGTAACAGCGCGGATTGATTCCCTCGAGTCTCGACTGGATGAACTGGCAACTAAATTCACCGCCGCAGAAGCCAAGCTCGACACACTTGTTGATGCCCACACGAGCCTGATCGCCAACGTCACCTCCCTCACCGAGAGGGTCGGCACACTCGTTGATACCGTAGAGAGACTGACCGATGAGAAGGCGCAGCCTCCTCCTCCTTCACGTGGAGCACAGCGCTCTGCGGCACGCCTGACCACCCCCACCATACATGGTTCCCGACATCCTAAGAGTAGACCTCAATAGAACAATGGATCTCGAAATCATCTCTTGGAATGCGCGTGGCATCAGGAACGTGGCAAGGCTCGCTACTCTGAAGGGTTATGTATACCAACATCATCCATCGGTCATCTTTATTCAGGAAGCGTTTGTTGGTCCTCTGCTGGGTGATAGAAATGCTCCCCCGCTTACTGGTTACGTGCCCTATGTCCACCCGGTAAGGAATGGACTCATCAGCTACGTTCACGCTTCTGTCACTCATAAACTCATACGAACATCAGCGGGTGCGGACATGACATACCAACTGCTGGAAATAACTTTTGGGAGTGGCAAGCTTCGCCTGTGTAATGTGTACTCCGCCCCAGGAATTATACTATTGGATGACCTGCCGCCTCCATCGCCTCACGGCATGATATACATGGGCGACTTTAATGCCCGTCACCCTGACCTTGGTGACGCCTCCCCAGTCCCGAATCGAAATGGGCCCCGCCTTCTCAACTACATCAGAAGACACCGACTCAGCCGCTGGGACACTGGCGGGGCCACCCACTCACACGGGGGAACCTTGGATTACATCATCACATCCGGTCTTGTGGCGTCCCATGTCAAGTGTTCATCTGTCCCTGTGCTTTTCTCAGACCATGTTGCCCTCAGATTTCACTATTCACTGCCGTCCACACACTCGTACCCGCGTCACCATTCCCCCTAAATACTGTCCCACTTACATATCTTACGTGACCGCCCTGCTTCCTACCTTCAACTTTGCCTCCCCTGATGAACTCTACTCTTCCCTTGTACGGTCAACGCATGACTTCTACAGCCAGTATGTCACCAGACCACACATTAAAAGCCGCCCCCGAGTTGCCACCAAGACGTTCAATGATCGATTACTTCAGGCTGAACAGAAGGCAGTGCAGGATGGCCTTGCCTTTCAAAGACACCCAACTCCCGACCATCTTTATCAGTACCAGCGCTCCAGAGACGACTTTGTGGCCTTACAACAGTGTGTTCAGCGAGATTCATGGCAGTCACTCACCAGCAGCTTAAATCACCTCACTAGCGTGGGTTCCATGTGGCACCTCATCAATAAGCTCGTCAAGAAGAAAGCCCCCACTGCTCTCCACCACTCCCCAGCTGAGTATGCTCGGTCCCTTAATGAAGCTTGGTCCGAACAGTCAAGAACCACCAGCCTCCCTGCGCCTGTTCGGGACGCTCTCGCCACTGGAGCCTGCCTTCGTTCCCTACGCCTGATGGATGCACTGTTGCGCACAGATGAAGATGATGATGTTCCAATCACCGACGATGAGCTCCGGCGTGCCCTCCTGAAAGGCAAGTCAACAGCCCCGGGGGAGGATGGCATCACATACGCTGTTCTGCGTCTTCTCCAGCAGGTCCCTGGCAACCCTCTTCTTCGCCTCTACAATCTCTGCTTTCTTAGAGGACACGTGCCTCCAGCGTGGACTTCCAGTATCATTGTACCCATCCCCAAGCCTGGCACTGACAAGTTCCGTCCTATCTCACTGACGTCGTGCTTCAGCAAGGTGCTTGAGCGTATCTTCCTCGCCCGTCTAATGCACCGTCTCCAGCCCAACCTCTCTAACAGACTCTATGGTTTCCTGCCGCAGAGAGGGACTCACCACTGCCTCCTAGAGCTTTACTCCCGCCTCTCCTCCACCAGTGTTGTTGCATTCCTGGATCTGAAGAGTGCATTTGATATTGCAAACCGAGAAATCATCCTTGATCAACTTGTTGACTTTGGCGTGAAAGGACGTTTGCTGAAGTGGATCCGAGGGTACCTCTGCACCAGAACTGCTCGAGTCCTTTTCAAAGGAGAGTGCAGCACCTTGCGGCTACAATTGGGCACTCCCAAGGAGGTGTTCTCAGTCCATTTTGTTTAATGTTCTTATGCACCGCGTCCTCTCTGCTGCCTAACATCCCGGGAACTACAGTGACCTGTTATGCCGATGACTTTTGCATTCACTCATCCTCTCCACAAGATCTCCAGCTCCTCCTTAACAGTTTCAATGATGCATCTACTACATGTGGACTTGTCATATCTCCAGAGAAGAGCAGAATCTTCTCATATCGTATCCCAAGAGCACTTCCAGATTTTACATTGGGAGGTAGAGTTGTCCCTCGCTGCACGCAGTACCTCTACCTGGGGGCACCTGTTAGGATAACCCCAGCCATACCTGCGCGGCAACGCATCCACCCCATCGTTCAAGACCTCCTGGACAAGCTGCAGCAGCGCTTCGCTCCCGTTAAATGGCTTGCTAACAATGCCACTGGAATCTCCATTCATATAGCCAAGACCATCTACACACTGTTCCTGCGCTCTGTTGTTGACTACCTTTCTCCTGCGTTATGTCAGCTTCCACCATCATCACTTGAGCCACTTGAAAGATTCCAAAACAGGGTCATGAGATTTATTCTCGGTTGCTCAGTCTCTACCAGGGTTGTCAACATGCAGTCTGAGCTCAACCTGACACCCCTTGTGGACCGAATCTACACTAATGCCACCTACTTCACCGTAAAGTGTCTGCGCTTTCCCCACCTTGCACCTCACTACTCCAACGTCATCAGAGCAGCATTGGTCCCGAACGCACCAGGACACCTGATTCGACCGGGTGGCCGCAACCTCATCAAGAGGGTGTGTGCCACGCTAATCAGGCTCAACATTAATGTTCCTGCTGCAGACGTCGGCCCAACTCTCCCGCCTTGGCGTGTGCCTCTACCAGTTGTCTCCTACACTCCTGCCTCAAAAGCTGATCTTCCGGCCCTGCAGAAACAATTGGCCCTGGAGACGATCGCCAGTGTGGCCAATACTGTTCCTTCTGCTCCTCATCTCTACGTTGACGGATCCGTGCAGCCAGATGGGAGTGCAGCGTGTGCCGTGTTCTCTCCCACCATTGGCCCGCCAGGAGGTGGCAGGTGGGCCTTACGCAGACTCGCCAATGCGTCTAGTTCTACCTATTGTGAGCTTAATGGCCTCCTGGATGCCGTGACTCTTCTTATTCAGGAAAGACTGAATGGTGTGATTGCCTGCGACTCCAAGTCGGCGCTTCATGCGCTCTCCTCTCCGCGACCCGTGTGCCTCAGTGTAGTGAATAGGATACTTTATCAGTTAGCCATGGCCCGCGATTATTCTCTTGTGATAGTTTTTGTGTGGATACCCTCTCATGTTGGACTCGCTGGAAATGAAACTGCAGACAGCCTGGCAAAGGCTGCTTGTGCCTTACGCGATCCTAATGCGCCTGCCCCACTCTCTCTTCAATGCTATAGACGTGTATTGAACACTGCTTCACAGGCCTTAGTAGTGGAACGAAGAAACGCTGAACGAGGTGACAGTGTTTCTATACGACACTTTGAAAATTTTGTCAACTGTCCCCACAAGTACCGTCGCCTCGGCCTCATGGTGCGACGCCATAATGTAGTGAGTGCCAGACTGAGGCTGGGGTACCGACCGTTGTGGCAGGTGTCACAGGCGGTGGATGTGCCCCACCACTCCTCGTGCAGACTATGTGACCTTCCGGCAGCCAACACCATCAGCCACTACTGCTTAGATTGTACAGCTGTTCGACACCTGATGCCGCGGGGCCAAGATTTGATTGCTATTTGTAAATATTTGTTAAAAGATGACAATTTGGACGAGATTCTTGTGCAATATCCTCACTTTGGTGGGTACTGAAGGACTTTGTTTCTATGTTTTTGTGTGTGTGGGGGTATATGTGTGTGTGTGTGTGTGTGTGTGTGTGTGTGTGTGTGTGTGTGTGTGTGTGTCTGTGTGTGTGTGTGTGTGTGCTACCTATTGGATATCTTATTTCCAATGTAACTTTCGCATCTATATTTTGTCCATTTACCAATAATCTTGTGTCCTGCCTCCAAATTACTGTATACCACAACTTTTGTATACTTGTTTGACGCTCACGGCGTAATAAATTAATCAAATCAAATCTCTCTCTCTCTCTCTCTCTCTCTCTCTCTCTCTCTCTCTCTCTCATTACTTTTCCTCTTCGTTGAAATGTACACCTGAAGGTGATCCTCCTCTACCTTTTCTTTTTCCTCTTTTATTTTCCTTTTTTCTCTCTCTGGAAACATATAGGTACCTGTTGTTGGTCCTCCATTTAATCTCATATTCTTCCTCTTGGTCCTTGGAACGCACACCTGTATTCCCTTCTCCCCTCCCCTTCCTCCTCTTGAAACGCTGAAGGTCATTTTCTTTTACGTCTCGTCTCTCTTTTCTTGATTCTTTAGCCCCACAGTTCTCTCACGTAAACACACGTAATGCCAAGACATCAAAGAACAAATACACTTTCTCCAACGCCCGTTCCCACGAAGATTAGAGTGCACATAACCGTTTCCAACCTTCATCTCCTCTTCCTTTTCATGCAACTCTGAGCCCAAAGTTTCATAACGAGAGCACACGTAACGCCGAGAAGTTACAACACAAACACATACGTGGAAGAAGCAACGTTAAATGTTTCATACAAGCATTTCCTCTTCCTCTTCCTGAAACTCTTGGCCCAAAGTTTCATTACGAGAACAAACGTAATGGCAAGATATAAAGTAACAAATATATGTAGTTTGAAGTAGTTGATCTTAATTAAGGCTTAGTGAGAAAGTAAAAGCTTCATACCTGCTGCCTCCCTACTCCTCTTCTTTCTGAAACTAAGTGGCCATAACTTCAAAACAAACACGCAATGCTAAAATAATGAATAATATACAGTCTAAATGTACAATCTGAAGCAGCCAAACTTAAGAAGTAAAGTGAAAATACCCGCCTCAGAACATCATCTCTTCTGCCAACTCTTGAAACATCTGCTGGACAGTTTCAAAACGCTACACAAGTAATGCTACAAAATTAATGAACAAACATATTATCTTTAACGCAACAGATCTTGGCAGGTTTAGAGTGGATATAACTGCGTCATTATTGCATCTCTCTCTCTCTCTCTCTCTCTCTCTCTCTCTCTCTCTCTCTCTCTCTCTCTCTCTCTCTCTCTCTCTCTCTCTCTCTCTCTCTCGGTTCATAACGGGAACAAGTAATGAAAGCAAAAATAACTCACAAAATCAATTAACCCGGCAGCAGCAGCAAATCTTCAGCGGCTCAGAATGAAAACAACCTTTCCGGCATACTGCGTGTGTACGTAAAGGCAATAATATGAGAGTGGCAGGACAATCCGGCCGTTTATTAACCAACCAACAGGCCGTTTATTTTCCCTAACTCAAATCAAAATCGAGGACGGTTTGCGAATTGTGTTCGTGTGGGTGTGGGTGTGCTTGTGTCTGTCTGTGTGTGTGTGTGTGTGTGTGTGTGTGTGTGTGTGTGTGTGTGAAGAAGTCAGGGTCGGACGGCACGTAAATTAAATTGATAAACGAGGGAGTGCGTGGGAGCATACATACATACATTAGTGCATACATGAATACATAAATACATACGCATTAAAAGGCTCGCCTACTAGATATTAACTAGTGTAAAATAAACTTTAAAAACTATGAGGAAACTTAGTTGTCGCCGGCTCACTCACTCACTCGCTCTCAGAAACTCATTCGATTCCAGTCACATCCTCGGTGCCGTCCAAATTCATTTATGACCCCGATCTCATCCTGATCCCACTGATCCTCATACACCCTGATGGAGGACTGATGAAGGGATGAAGGACGGAAGGAATGAGGTGAGCAGGAGGTAAAGTGGGAGGGAGGCAGGGAAGGAAGGAAGGAAAGAGAGAGAATGAGGAGCGGAGGGAAGGAAGGAATGAGGAAGGGAAAGAGGCAAAGAGGAATGATGGGAGCGGAAGGGAAAGAGGGAGGAAGGAAGGGAAGGAAGCAGGAAGAGAGAGTATATATGTTTATGAACATATCTGTGCATGTATGTACGTGTGAAGGCAGAAAATATGTCATAAATAGAGAAGAATTTTCTCACAACGAAAAAATAAATTTTAAGAAAAAGAAAATAAGTAAAGATAATATTATAGCATCAGTAAGTCTTCAGAAAAACGGAATAGACAAAATAAGAAAGAAAAAAAGATATGAAAAGAATAGAAAGGCGCATTATCGCATTACTGATCTCCTTAAACATTCAATTTTTTTTTTTTTTAAGAGAAACAAAGAATTTTCTATCCGTCTGCATTCATTATAGTCTTACGATTATCAAATAAAAAAATCAATGAAGAAAAGACAAAGTAAAACGTAGCCTTGAAAATAAAATATAAAACTTAATGTGTGACAAAAAAAATAACAGAACATAAGAACATAAGAATGTAGGAGTCTGCAGGAGGCCAGTAGGCCTGTACAAGACAGCTCCTTTGAACCTAAGCTCCCGTGAATCTAACCCCACCTAATATCACTGTCCATGAATTTATATAATCTATCTTTGAATGAGGCAATTGTATTGACACTCACCACATGGCTGCTCCACTCATCCACCACTCTGTTAGTAAACCAATTATTGCCTATGTCCCTGTTGAATCTGAATTTATCCAGTTTAAACCCATTACTACGTGTCCCACCCCGTTCTCCTACCAACAAAACCTTATGAATACCCCCCCTTATTAAAGCCCTTCATCCATTTATAAACCTCGATCATGTCTCCACGCACCCTTCGCCTTTCTAGAGAATGCAAATTTAACTGCTTGAGTCTTTCCTCGTACGGCAAGTTTTTTAATCCCTGAATTATCTTAGTCATCCTCCTCTGCACTTATTCTAACATTTTTACATCCATTCTGTAGTAGGGTGACCAGAACTGAAACGCATAATCAAGATGAGGTCTAACTATTGCTAAATATTGTTTGAGGAAGACTTCGGCGCTTCTGTTGCTTACGCTCCTTGAAATAAATCCCAGTACCCTGTTTGCTCGATTTCTAGCTTGAATGCATTGTGCCCTTGGACGGAGATAAGAGTTCACTAAGACCCCTTAATCACTCTCGCACCCAGACCTGCTTATGAGAGTGTCATTTAAGCGATAGTTATGTGAGGGGTTGTTCCTACCTACACTCAGAATACTGCACTTCCCTACATTGAACTCCATCTGCCATTTATCCGTCCAGTCATACAATTTGTTTAGTTGATCCTGGAGAATACTTGGGTTCTGATCCGACTCAATTACTCTACCAATCTTGGTATCATCTGCAAACTTACTGACATCACTACTAATTTCTGTATCTAAGTCACTGATATAAATAAACAAAAGTGGACCTAATACCGAACCTTGTGGGACCCCACTTGTAACACATCCCCAGTCAGATCTTTTACCATTGATTTGCATTCTTTGCTTCCTATTGCTAAGCCACGCCTTGAGCCAGTTCAAAACTTTACTCTCTACTCCGTGAGCCTGTAATTTAAGCAACAGTCATTGGTGAGGAACTTTGTCAAACGCTTACTAAAATCAAGATAGATTAGATCATAATTTTCATCTCTGTCTACCACCTAAAATAATGTATTGTAAAAGGACAAGAGATTGGTGAGGCATGACCTACCTTTCGTGAACCCATGCTGCGAGTCGTGAATTAAGCTATGTTTCTCAAGATGCTCCCGAATGTTCCTGGCTATTATGGACTCCAGCATCTTGCCAATAACCGATGTTAAGCTAATTGGGAGATAGTTTGAAGCAGCTGACCTGCCCCCCTTTTTGAAAATCGGCGTCACATTAGCTACTTTCCATAGGCTGGGCACATAACCAGTATTTACCGACATCTTAAATTTGTCGGTTAGTGGGTCACTGAGTACATCCCTGCATTCCTTTACTACCCTCGGAAATATCCCGTCAGGACCTGGTGACTTATTCTTCTTAAGCTTATCTATTCTCAGTAACTATCTGCTTAAGGAAATTATCTTGTATAACTTCAAGAAAATCCTAGGGTTCGAGGTCACCCACTAGGTCTATCCAGTTTATATTCCTATAATTAAAGTCCCCCATTACGCAGACATTTTTACTCCTACTTGCCCTCCCAATCTCTTGTAGTAATATACTCGTGTCCTGCCTGTTAAGGTTGGGTGGCCTGTACATAACCCCTAGAGTTAGTTTTTCTTTCCCTTTGTAAACGTCCACCCAAACTGATTCTGAATCCATATTAGTTTTGACTGAATTTTTAACTGAACATTTAAGTGAATCTTTAACATATAGCGCAACTCCACCTCCCCTTCTTCCCCTTCTGTTTTTGTGAAACATCTGATAACCCGTTATTTCAAATTCCGATCTAAAATTTCTATTGGCAGTGTCTATTCATGTCAAAATTTTCAACACAAGCTTCACCCCTTAGTATGTCTATCTTGTTTCTGAGGGTCCTGCTGTAAGTATAGAAAATCCTTAGCCCACCCTTTGTTACTCCCCTATAATTACTTCTAAGCTGCCTGGTTGTATTATGAGCTACATGTCCTCTCCCATTACTCCTCTCCCCCTCGTCTATACTAAAAAATCCCTCAGGGTACTAAGTGCTCGCTCAAGGGAGTCTGAGAGAGCCTCAACACCCTTGAACGTCAAGTGTATCCCGTCTCAGGCGTAGAGGGCGTCGTTGCCAAAGAAGAGGTCCCAATTGTCAACGAACAGCCACCCATTGCGCTCGCAGTGCTCAGCAAGTCTGCTGTTCACTGCTATCGCCTTGGACTGCCATCCATCGCCAACGCCCCTCCTCGGCAGGACGCCACACACTACTGGCGACCCACCAGCGTCTCGTATCCTACCTAACAATTCCCTAATACGCTGGAGAAGCTCCTCGCTTAGCACACGGGAAACGTCGTTTCCGCCACAGCTGAGGAAGACAATGGGGTTCGACCCCTCACGTGCCATACACGCCTCAATTATGTCTAATATATGGCCCTCCCCTACCCCTGGGAAACACACCCTCGTCATGATAGGCGAGCCACGAATAATAGCAAGAACAAACATTTTCTTTACTTTCCACTGCAGCGTAAAATTACCGCTCGTGGGGATAAAAAATATATATATATATATATATATATATATATATATATATATATATATATATATATATATATATATATATAAGTACAGTAAACACAACGCATCTCGTAATAAAATACAATTACGGGCCGAGAAAATAGAGCAGCCTCTGCCGTGAGCAGGGAAGGAGTATTTCATTATTTTGGCCCGACGTGTTTATCGAGCGTGATATTAAAAGCAGTTTAGAGCTTCCCGTGTGTGTGTGTGTGTACATATAACAAGTAGACAGCCAGAAACACACACACACACACACACACACACACACACACACACACACACACACACACACACACACACACACACACAGAAAGCCAAATAGAGAGAAAAACACAGACAAAATTACCAAGTGCAAAAGATGGATGGATGTATATATAGGTAGATATATACAGCTACATAGAGAGATAAATGGATGCGTAGATAGATGGGTAAGAGAGAGAGAGAGAGAGAGAGAGAGAGAGAGAGAGAGAGAGAGAGAGAGAGAGAGAGAGAGAGAGAGAGAGAGAGAGAGAGAGAGAGAGAGAGAGAGAGAGAGAGAGAGAGAGAGAGAGAGAGAGAGAGAGAGAGAGAGAGAGAGAAGGGCCACGCATCCAGTTTTCACCTGATTCGACTAATCAACTTAACAGGTGGGACGCGGTGAGACGTGGCGGCGAGGAGCCTTGAGGGTGAAGACGCGGCTAAGCGGACACCAATTCACTTCAGTGCCGGAAGGGGAGCGAGGACACGGCGGCCAAGAATTTGCTTATTCTAATTTACTCGTATTCCATCACTGTCTCCTGCTATATGCCTCTCTCCTTCTCTGTATCTCTGCCTGTCTGTCTGTTTGTTTGTCTGTTTGCCTATCTGTCTTTACGTCTGTATATCTGTCTGTCTGTCACTCTGCTTGTCTGTCTGCCACTCTCTGCTTGTCTGTCTGTTCACCTTCCTGTGTAGTGATGTGGAGAAAGGAAAGGAATAAGGAAAAGAGGAAGAATAGGAGAAGGGTGTGGTGGACCTACGACACACACACACACACACACACTCACACACACACACACACACACACACACACACACACACACACACCACACCGCTGCCTCCATATATAAACACGGCGCAGAATGAAAACAAAACACCGAGGTGGGGCGTGCATCTGAATTTCGATATTGCTCAAGCGCCACGTGAATATATCGCAATTACTGCCTTTATCCTGCCTGGAGTGTATCTTGCTGGTCTGGGCAAGGACGGGAGGCGGCGGAGAGGCGAGGGAAGGGGGGGGGGGGGGGGGGGGAGGCAGAGGAGGCGAGGGAGGGGGTGGTGAATGGGAGGCGGAGGATAGGCAAGAGAGAGGGGTGGAAGGGTGATGGAGGGTAATGGATGGGTTACTAGTGTTAGGGAGACCAGGGGAGGGAATGGGGGTGGGGATTTGGGTGGATGGGAAAGCGAGATTAGGGAGACAGTGAAGTGAGAGAGGTGGGAGGATGGGTTGGCGAGGTTAGAGGGACAGGGGGGTTTGCGTCGCCCTCTGGAGTCTGGTATGTATATGTGTGTAGCATCTCGCGTGTAAAATTAACACTTTAGCGACGTAAAAGCGACCTGAATGCACGTCTTGGTGAATGGTAACCTGGTATATTGAAGGCGCCAGCATGATTGTGGAGGGGAAGGAAGAATAGGGGTATTAATATGATGAAGAGCAGGAATATGAGGAGAGGGATGATGAAAAGGACGAGGAATAAAATATGGAGGAGAAACGTTGAAGGAAAAGGTAAAGCATAAGAAAGAGGGAAGGATTAGGACTAAATTAAGGAAAACAAGAATGAAGAGCAGTGAGTAGCGGGCTTTTTTTTACATTTGTTACCTTTTTTTATGCCCTTGAACTGACTCCTCTGCTGAGACAAAAGAATAATAAAGAAAAGAGAAAACAAGAGGAAGAAGAAAGAAAAATAGATAGGAAGCAGTGAAGGAAGACAAACAAAACGAAAATAGAAATAAGGACCAAAAATAGTAGTAAGATGATGAAAAAAAGAGGACGAACAGGAGAAGAAAAAGAAAAGAAAGGATGTGATAATGAAGACTAAAAATATAATTAAACAAAGACAGCTGGAAGTATGACGGTGTGAGAGATGGCAGAAACGGACTCTGGAGATGGCGAATGCTGGAAGAGGAGGAGGAGGAGGAAGAGGAAGAGGAGAAGGCAGAGGAGGAGGAGGAGGAGGAGGAAACATGGAAACATGGACTAGCAGGCAGCAGAAAGCCTGTTGGCTCATTAGTAGGCTGCCTGCTTGCAGTGATTTAATCAATCCGTTTGCCATAGGAGTGGCTTGCAGGGAAGGATTAAAGCACTTGTGTATGTACCTACTCTTGGACACGTTCAGTTCACTCCCGATGCGGAGGAGGAGGAGGAGGAGGAGGAAGAGGAGGAGGAGCAGGAGGAGGAGGAGGAAGAAGAGGCAACATGGGCAGGCGTCCGGTTTTAGGTTTGTTAGACTAATGGGGTAAAGGACTCAAATGGCCGCAGTTCAGAGAGAGAGAGAGAGAGAGAGAGAGAGAGAGAGAGAGAGAGAGAGAGAGAGAGAGAGAGAGAGAGAGAGAGAGAGAGAGAGAGAGAGAGAGAGAGAGAGAGAGAGAGAGAGAGAGAGAGAGAGAGAGATGTACGTACATCCGTACATAAATATTTACATTCTAACAGACATAGAAACAGCCAAAAAGACAGTCAGTCGCAACTATATATTGATGGCTGAGAGTTTGTTAAAAATATATGCATCCTAACGTTCATTCAGTGACGTGTATGAATGCTTTATTGCCGCCGTTCCCACTGCCGCCATTACTATTGCAACCCATGACTGTACTATTAGTATTGCCATTACTAATATTATTTTTGCTATCCTTATTATTATTATCATTATTATTATTATTATTATTATTATTATTATTATTATTATTATTATTATTATTATTATTATTATTATTATTATTATTATTATTATTATTATTATTATTATTATTATTATTATTATTATTATTATTATTATTATTATTATTATTATTATTATTATTATTATTATTTTCATTGCTATTATTATTATTATTGTTGTTGTTTTGTTGTTACTGTTTTTTTTCTCTACAGTAGAGGAAACAGTTCAAGGGCTCCTATAAAAGAGTCAAGAGGAGTGGCCGAAGGATAGGTCAATTTCGGGAGGAGAGGTGTCCTGATACCCTCCTCTTGAAAGAGTTGAAGTCGTAGGCAGGAGAAAATACAGAGGAAGGAAGATTGTTCCAGAACTTACCAGCGTGAGGGATGAAAGAATAAAGATGCTGGTTAACTCGTGTGTAAGGAATTTGGACAGTAAAGGGATGAGCTCGAGTAGAAAGTCGTGTGCGGCGAGGCCGCGGGAGTGGGGGGGAGGGGGGGCATGCAGTTAGCAAGTTCAGAAGAGCAATCAGCGTGAATATATTGATAGAAGATAGAAAGAGAAGCAGTTTGTTATGGAAAAAAGATCATTGATGAATAACAGAAAGAGATTGGGTCATAGGGCAGAGCATTGAGGAACACCACTGTTGATAGGTTTAAGGGAAGAACAGTGACCGTCTACCACAGCAGAGATAGAACGGTCGAAAAGGAAACTGCAGACAAAGGAACAGAGAGAGGGATAGAATCCGACAGGGGGCAGTTTAGAAAGCAAAGAGTTGTGCCAGACCCTATCGAAAGCTTTCGACATGTTTAGCGCAACTGCGAAAGTTTCACCGAAACGGCTAAGAGAGGATGACCAAGAATCAGTTAAGAGAGTAAGAAGATCGCCAGTAGAACGCCCCTTGCGGAACCCATACTGGCGATCAGATAGAAGGTCAAAAGTGAAAAGGTGCTTTTGAATCTTCCTGTTAATGATTGATTTAAAATCCTTTAGATAGACAGGAAAGTAAAGTTATAGGGGGGTAGTTTGAGGGATTGGAGCGGTCATCCTTCTTAGGCACAGGCTGTATAAAGGCGTACTTCCAGCAGGAAGGAAAGGTAGATGTTGACAGATAAAGTCGAAAGAGTCTGACTAGGCAGGGTGTCAGCACGGAGGCACAGTTTTTTAGGGCAATAGGAGGCACTCCATCAGGTCCATAAGCCTTCTGAGAGTTGAGGCCAGAGAGGATATAGAAAACATTATCCTTAAGGATCTTAATAACAGGCATAAAGGAGTCAGAAGGGAGATGAGTAGGAGGAATATGCCCAGAATCGCTCAGAGTAGAGTTGTTACAGAAAGTTTGAGCAAAGAATTCACCCTTAGAAATAGATGAGACGGCGGTGCTGCCGTCAGGGTTAAGGAGAGGAGGAAAAGAAGAAGTGAAGTTGGAGGAGATATTTTTGACAGAAGTCTCTGGAAAAATTAGAGGAAGCAAGGTTTTGACATTTACTATGGATGAAAGAGCTTTTGGTAAGTCGAAGAATAGATTTGGCACGATTCCGGGCAGAAATGTAAAGATCATGGTTAGCGGGAGTTCAAAGGTTCTGGTATCTTTTGTGAACTGCATCTCCATCTTTGACAGCACGAGAACAAGCGTGATTAAATCGAGGGAGGCGAGGCGGACAACGGCGACAACGCATTGGTTCGACTCCGGTGCTGGGTAACATCCATTAATAATAATAATAATAATAATAATAATAATAATAATAATAATAATAATAATAATAATAATAATAATAATAATAAAATTAAAATAATAATAATAATAATAATAATAATAATAATAATAATAATAATAATAATAATAATAATAATAATAATAATAATAATAATAATAATAATAATAATAATAATAATAATAATAATAATAATAATAACAATAATAGTAATAATAATAATAATAATAATAATAATAATAATAATAATAATAATAATAATAATAATAATAATAATAATAATAATAATAATAATAATAATAATAATAATAATAATAATAATAATAATAATAATAATAATAATAATAATAATAATAATAATAATAATAATAATAATAACTAATAATATGCATAATAATGATTAGTATAGTAATAATAACAATAATAATAATAATAATAATAATAATAATAATAATAATAATAATAATAATAATAATAATAATAATAATAATAATAATAATAATACCACTGCCACCATTAACAATACTGCTGCCACTACTACTACTACTACTACTACAATTACTGCTGCTACTGTTACTACTACTACAACTATTACTACTATTTTTTTACTACTTAAAAAATACCTCCACCCATGTTTATTTTCCCGACACATAATCATGGAGGGCTCCATAAATTGGATGTCATTACTCATTAGCCCCAACTCTGTTTGCTAATGACTGTGGCATCCAATCATATTACTAATACTATACTTAGCACTAAATCTAAACATAACACCTTATTATCTATTGTGTCTAAATCTCCCTCTCCTTCCCTACTCATGTCGCTCCCGACCCACCCCAATGCAACTCTCCACCATTGTGACCTCATTGTCCATATTGGAAATGTTGGTGGTTTTTGGACCAGAGTGCCTGGTGCCCTTGAAACATACGATGGTTGACCTGAGCAGGGAGAACGAGAGGCGACACTTTATCCACGCGACAATGTGGCTCCTTGGCTGATGCTTTTTTTTTTAGATCAGTTCCGCGAGTCGTGCGTAGAAGCATCGGGCTCTGGGACCCATCCCGCCGGATGTGGTGAAGACGAGGGGAGTGAAGCTGCCCTGATCCACATGCTGCTTCTACTACTACTACTACTCCTGCTACTACTACTACTACTACTACTACTACTACTACTACTACTACTACCATCTCAATTTCCAACCCTTCGTTGTCATTTGTTTCCTCGTAAGCACCCGGATCAATTCGTGTCAAACTTACAAAAAAAAGAAAAAAAAAAAAAAAAAACCTCTTGCACTCAATTTTTGGCACGTCAAGAATCACCTGCCGCCTCGTCCATCACGCGCGTGTGGGGCAAACAGCCTGTGTGTTGCAGCGGTGAGGAGGGAGGGGGAGGGGGGTATTGCTTGGGGAGGGGACGTGCTTAAAGGATTGGAGCGATGGGGAGGAGCTGAGGCATTATTTGGTGCTGCTGTTGATTGAGTTATTTTCTTCCTTTTTCTTTCTTTTCTTTATCAATATAATTTTGTATTGTTCCCTTCAGCTTATTCTAGTAACAGTAGTAGTAGTAGTAGTATTGGTAGTAGTGGCGGTGGTGGTGGTGGTGGGACTGGCAGCATTTGAGGCATTATAGGTAACTGATAGTGATAATATATGCGACACAAGAAAATAACTTTCTTTTTTATTTTATTTTTTTTATTTGGCGGGGGGAAGGTACCTTCTTCCTTAACCATCTTTAAAAGTGGCTGACCTTGGCCTCGGCGGTGGCGGGCTGTGGGGGAATAGAGATCCTGCCCCATGTACCTACATCCAACCTTTGTTCTCCTGCCGTATTGTAAGTTATTCATATACGTGTCTGTCTGTCTTTCTATCTGTTTATCTGCCCCTCTCTCTCTCTCTCTCTCTCTCTCTCTCTCTCTCTCTCTCTCTCTCTCTCTCTCTCTCTCTCTCCACTGCCGTAAGTTTTGACCATTTGGGAAATTATTTCCATGACCTCTTGATAAAAGAACAAAAAAAAGAGCAGCGGCAATGGATAGCGAGGGGGAGGGAAATTAATGAGAGCGTCCGTTGAGCCTGGCCGGCAGTGGCCACCACCATTACCATACACCACCACCACCACCACGGCTAGCAGCTGACACCACAACCACCATCGCCGCCTCCCTCACCTTCACGTCTCACACCGCAGAATCTTTTCACAGCACAGAACAAGGCATCACATCACTCTATAACACTGCACCTACACATGATAAGGCTTAGAAGTTGACGATCACTGACCTTCACCGAGTAGCATAACATCATAGAAAGGAAAGGTAAAAGTAGGTGACGAGAGGAGAAGGGTGGGAAGGAGATGGAAAGTGGAGGATAAGGTATGGAAAGGAAGGTATGTACAAGATAGAAAGGGAAGGGAATGGGAAAAGGAGGGCTGAAGGGGGAAGAAAGGTAAAACAAGAGGAAAGGATGGAAGAAGGAAAGAAGAGAAGGGGAGAGGAGAGGAAAGGAGAGACGAGGTAAGGGGATAGAAGATAAGAGAACAACACAGCACAACACGAGAGCAACACAACATACCGCAAACCAACACAACAGAACGCAACACAACACAACAAATCAGAGAGAGCAGTCACCTCTCCGCTCAGCCGCACACCAGCTTTCCTGAACAGACACACAACATTATCTCCTTGACTCACGCAGCTGAGTGTCACCACAAATCCCCGTGCATGATGACTCCAAATTCAGGCTTTATCTGTGACGTTCTCTTCGCGCCGCAGCTATAGGTCTGGCGCTGCGGGAGTCGCGGGGTTTGTGTTCCTCGCCGCCTCAGCCCAAACCATGTGCATGAAGTTGAATTTTTCAGTGCGCGACGAAGATGCAGATTCGAAATGTTCAAGGCTTAGCGAGAAATAATAGACTTATCATAGTCTATGCAAGAAAGAACCACATGCAAAATACTGTAATCGCTTTTTCAGTTATAGTATTGGTTGCTGGGATGACTTTATTCCTGGACGACTTTCCTACTAAAAATAAATTCTCGTCATTTATCCTCACATACAAACCTGAGAAGAAAAGTCAATGGGAGGGAAGTAAAAGGAAGGAATGCTGCACGTATACTTAAGGGGAGGGTGAGGGTTGCAAAGTGAAGGGAAAAGAAAGAATGGTGAAGGGAGAATTGTGAAAGAAGGAGCGGGGAAGGGAGGAAAGATAAAAGTAAGGGAGGAGAAAGATGGGAAGTGGGGGTAAGGGGGAGGGTAAAGTATGGAGAGGAAGGTGTGCACAAGATAGAAAGTGGAGGGAATGGGAAATGCTGGGAGACGATGTTAGTTGGATAGGAGAAAATGAGGAGCATAGATAAGGAAGATGAAAAAATGCTTGGGGAACGACTGAGGTGGAGGGAAAGGCAATGGGCGAGAATGGAGGGGAGAGAGAGGCAAGAGTAGGTCAAGAGAGAGAGAGACGGGGTGAATGTGGGAGAGTCAATAGGAGCAAGTGCTATAGAAGACGTAATTGCCCGTTGAAAATCTCCCCCGCCCTTCTTTGCACCAAACCCAGGAAGGGAAGAGCTCGGCGCCGCATCGCTTATTCGCGGCGACGCTCGTGTCGATACCCTGACGAGGACGTTCATCAAACCCTCCACGAGCGTGTCGGGAACAAGCACAAGGACCATTCCGACGGTGCATTGCCCTCGCAGCCAATATTTCACTTCAAGTCGCTGAATTCAATAGACGGACACTTTTCATAGAACATTTGACTGCATTCCAGGAAGACCCTAAATATCGCATCCTATCGTTGCTATAACTGAACTTACTAATCTATATATAACGCAGTAAGATAATAATATACTCTCCTTATGTACTAGAGCTAAACTGTATGTAGTTATTGTATATTTGAGATATAAATATGTTGTGTTACCTTCCAGGAGCACACTTGGCACACGAGACCCCTGCCTCAATATGTGTTCCATGGCCACCGTACCTGGAAGAGAGAAACAGCTCTAGCAATTTCTCCGTAAAGCAATGAACACCCAAAAAGATCACAGCAACACGTATCCACCACATCAACTAACCATCTAAAATAACAAAAAAAAAAACACTGCAGCGAATAATCGGTTAACGAGCCAATGTTTCCAAGCGGGAATCGAAGTAACGGAGTGTTGGTTAGGCTACAGCTTTGCACCCGTCCCACGCAATGCATCATATACCACTGCAAAGACGGTAAAATCAACGCTAACGGAAAAAAAAGATAGGACAAGCAAGTAGAAATCAATGAAGCAGTAGTGTGTCAATGTCGGCAGGAGGAATCGAAGTGGCGGCGTGTTAGGTTACAGCGTTGCCCCGACCACTCGTATAGACAGAACGCTTGCTGCTGCCGCTCTATTATAGAAGTGGGCTTGTATGTAGTCATGTAGTATGAATAAAGAATGCATACGTTTAATTTTTCTTCATTTAATTTTACTACATGTTCTGTCATTAAATACTCTTTTCATCTCACTGAGTACAAATGGCAACAAATGTATTTTTTTTCAGCGATAATGAACTATAGTTTATATTGTCATTCGCATTTGAATTCGGAAGGAGAACAAAAACAAAGTAGTAAACGAAGCATATTTAAGCTCTTATTCTTATTCCATTTACTTTGTAGAGAAACAAAGTGTATCCTGGAAATTTGTAAATAGTTTTGAAAAATATCAATTGTGTTATAACTTGCAAACGAGAGTGAGAACAGGAACATAGGCTATCAGATTTCCAAGGGGGGAGCAACTGCCCGTACTTGCCCCCACCCCTCCTTCGGGCGCCCAAGTACAGAGGTTTTTATTTATTTTTCTTTATTTCATAGAGTATAAATTTCCTATTTATGCATAGTGACAGCCTGTATACACCAGTACGAGCCCGACACTCAGTTGAAACATACACGCCAAACACTTCCTGCCACTCGCTTATCATACAAATTAACACTTCAGTCATAAGCTAAAAAATAGTCACATTTCACACTAATGCGTTAAGCACTAATGATTGCGAGGGAACGAATCATTATCGTGGTGATTGTTATTGCTGTTCCGCGAAAACTGTAAATTATTGCGCCTTTGTTCCTTGACATGCGAAGGTTCCGTGCGATATCTGATGGAGTGAGGCAGCCGGTAACGCAGGCAGTGCATGAACCAAGTGGAGCAGGTGGGTGAAGGGCTTAGTGGGATCAGGTAGTCATGAACATTATCCACTCCCCTTCATTCTCTCAGTTCTTATATTCCTTTTCCACTCTTCTCTTCATCTTCCTCTTCTTTCTCCTCGCCCTTGTCCTCCTACTTTTTCACTTTTTTTTTTCTTACGTCAGCCTTCCACTCTTAAACAAAAAATCAGAACTGCTGTCTTCTTTAAACGAATAATAAGTTTAGCCTCAGCTTAAAAAATCCGCGTGCTTCCGCCTTTCATTCTTAAAACTCTGCGTTCATTTTTACTTTAACCTTTAAAAATCAGTTACACTCTGCCTCTCCGAATTATTCGACATTTTTTCCCTTCGAATCTTGATAATTATCTGCTTTTTTGTCTACAGCATGACATATCAGCGTTCTTATAGCTTTCCATCCCCAAAATCAAATTTTTGTAATTTCTTTTTTTCAAAATCACCATCATTTCGTCTCTTCATCATCACCTCCAGAGTTCACCTGATGCTTACCTTACCTCTGCACTTCCTTGTATCCATTACCCTACCTCACCTGACTCCTTCCCCCCTTCACTCCTTCACCATCATTATTCAAGACACCCTTACTGATCCTTCTTATTTCAAAATCACCATCATTTCGTCTCTTCATCATCATCTCCAGAGTTCACCTGATGCTTGCCTTACCTCTGCACTTCCTTGTACTCATTACCATACCTCACCAGACTCCTTCTCCCTTCCACTCCCTCACCATCATTATCCAAGACATCCTTACTGATCATTATTCCCTTCGCCTCTTCTTACAATATTTCCCTAACCCCTTATTCTTTTTTACATATTTCCAACCTTTGTCTAGGAAACGCTTACTCATATATATTTTTTTATCTATCCTACCTCTCACTTCACTTTTACTCCTTATTTCCCCGTTAAGGGCTGCTCACTTACCCTTTTCCCCTCACCCCTTCCCTTGATTCCCTTATCACTTCATCATCACATTTATCAAAAACACACTTAACTCAATCGTTTTCCCTTAAAACTTCATTTTATCACCACGACTATCTCATCTTGACCCTCTCTTCCTTCCCTCTCCCTCACACCTCCCCACAGCTGTCCCTCCGTCACTTAACGCTGCACATCCTCCTCTTCATTTTCTCTCCCTCCTGCTAAGTACACTTATTAAAATGCATTAAGCTTATCTCTGGCGAGAGCGTGTTAGTTCAAGTAATGACTCAAAATTATTGGTCCTTTTCTATTCACAGTGGAAATGGATGTGGCGGCATCATTGGCAGTTGGAAGGATGGATTAATTTTACTTTTGTTTAGGCTAAGTATAGATAATATAAGCTAGACGTGGGTTTGGGAAATTCATATCATACGCGGACTTGATAACAAAAGGACAATCATAATCAGAGTGTGGCTACTTAGGAGCTGTATGTTTCAGGGCGGACAGATAACCAGGTACAAGAAAGAAGCACTTGTAGTTGTCAGAGCAGAAAGAAAAGCAGGTGCCGGGATGGAATATGAGCCTTTGCCGGAGAAGAATGGAGAATGAATGGCCATGACCTTCGCTCTGCGGTGGAATACTAACTGCTGATGATAAAGAAATTGTATCATGCCGAGAATGCAACGAAGACAGGACTCACGCTGGTCACGTTACGGTAATCAAACAGGATAACAATGACTCGATAATTTGGTCACGGCAGGATGAATAATGTCACACAAATATGCAAATAAACTCTACGAAGCAGTTCCTGGCCGGCATGAGTGAACCGCTGCAGCTCCGGTCGACAATCAATGACAGTAACAGGTAGCAAAGTAATAGTAAGAAAGGAGAACTAGGGGACTAGCTATATCATCTGGAGAAAAAAAATAGCAATAGTATTAGTAATAGTAATAAGAATCCGTGTAACAGAGTTGGTGTGTGGGACAGTTCCTGATGTTGACAGTCACACCTCACGCCGGAGAGCAGCCACGCAGAGAGATGGACACTCCACTACCCTCTAACGACAAGTCAACCTTCCCACCATCACCCTCACCACACCAACAACACCACTGCTTTTTTTTTTTTTAGGTGCTGCCTGTAGCACTGATAGGCTTTCTTGAGGGTCTCTTCGACGACCCCCAGCCCGTTAGTGGGACAAGCGAATTTTATTTATAGTGGCTGCCGTGATATATGACTCCTGCTTGGCCCATGCTGCCCCCCGGTGCTCGACGTGAACAAAGCCGCTGAAGTTAGGGTGAATTGAAGATCTGGGTACCATTTGGGTATTCTTCCGCCACGAGGCGATGGCTCGAAAAATCAGCGTGTTTTGGTGGAACTCAAATCTAGGTCCACGGACTCACCACGCACGCACACTAACCACTTGGCCACCGCTTCACCGTTACCACCACCATCACCACAACATACCGACTACGTGGACCACAACCATCAAACACATCCCATTGCAGCCATCACCACCATCTTCACACGACATGTATCCCCATAACTATAATAAATATTATCACCACCACCACCACTGCACTACATACTGACTCCACTTACTCACCACAACCATCGAATATATCCCATTGCAAGCATCACCCCACAATCACATCAGTACCGCCATAATCATTACCACTATCACCACCACCACTACTTTATCATGAAAATCGTCTATACCACCACCACCACCACCACCATCATCAAGCCCCAGCCATGAGATACGCCCACCCCCGCGGGGCTGCCCTTGACACTGCCACACTGACTGACCCGCGGCACAGCTGGGAAATTGCGTCCTGTGCAGCGCGTGTCTGGTGGGGCGGCCAGGTCCGGCCCGACTCATGCCAGGATAGTAAAGCAGAAACGTGTCTAGGCGTTATTACTGCTGCCTGAAGTGAGGGGTGTCTGTTTGTCTGTCTGTCGGTCGGTCTCTCTCTCTCTCTCTCTCTCTCTCTCTCTCTCTGTCACCGCCATACAGGAACTACATAAAGGTTCTCCTCTTATGCATTTAAATAAAGATTCCGTAAAATTTCAAGAAAGTGAAAAGACTACAGAAACTGCAGTGCAAAAATTACAGAGCAAAGATGAGAATGTTAAATGTAAAAAAAAAAAAAAAAAAAAAAAAAAATGTAAGAGAGAGAGAGAGAGAGAGAGAGAGAGAGAGAGAGAGAGAGAGAGAGAGAGAGAGAGAGAGAGAGAGAGAGAGAGAGTGTGTGTGTGTGTGTGTGTGTGTGTTACCAACTGGCGACTTAAGATAACGTTCCCTCCCCTCCTCACCTCCCCCTGCTCCCCTCAGCTATCTCCCTCACTCCCTCGCCTCGGGGACGGGGTGTGAGGGGAAGGGTGGGGACGAGGGTGTGGGGAAGAGAGACGAAAACAAATACAGAGAGGAGGAAGACTAAAGGAGAAACGAGAGAGAGAGAGAGAGAGAGAGAGAGAGAGAGAGAGAGAGAGAGAGAGAGACTCACAGAACATCAAAGGCACCATAAAATTTGACACATGAAAAATGCACAAAATCTCTCTCTCTCTCTCTCTCTCTCTCTCTCTCTCTCTCTCTCTCTCACACACACACACACATACACACACGTACTCTGTCAAGCCGGTTAAATACATGTTCAGATCAGAAATTCGTCGCATCAAAGCGGTTGATAAGATTAAAGACCACGTCATGATCCGTCCTTAGCGGCTTTTCCTTTTAGCAAGGTTCATCTCTTCCTTGTACACTTATTCTTCCTCTTCTTCCTCCACCATGTCCACTTGTACCACCACCATCTACCCCTCCTTTTTTCTTCTATTTGCACCGCCTTTTTTTCTATCTGTAATAATTTCCCTTTCTTCCTCCTCCACTTATTCCTCTCTTCCTCTTCCGCCTCGTACCCCTCCTCATCCTCCTCTTTCTTCTTCTGCTGCTCCTCCTCCTCCTCCGCATTCATCATAATTTCCTTCTCCTTCACCTTTCTTGAGATTTGTTGACGCTTATTTCTCTTTTCCCTACTGTACATGGTTTTCCCTCTTCCTTTTACTCCTCCGTCTCCGTGGTCTAGTGGTCAGCGTGCCTGGCTTCTACTCCGTGGGCCCGGGTTCGAATCCCGGCCCGGGCAGTTGGCGTGCAGCTCACCCAGCTGTTCATCCTCCCTCTCGGGCAGGTCGATAAATGGGTACCTGGGGAAACCTGGGGAAGGTAAACTGTGGCAACCCGGATGTCACACTGGCCCCGTGTCCCGAGGTAATGGGCTCCCTCCCACCACAGGCTCAAGGGCCAATGTTACGGAGATGAGCACCGAGACCACGCGCAGCTACAGCGTATGCCCCCAATTTTACTTTACCTTTTTACTTCTCCTTCTTCTGCTTCCTCTTTCTCCTTTTCTACCGTTTATTTCTTCCTGTCTATTTCTCCTTCTTATAATAAATTTCTCTTCCCGTGCCACATCGCATCCTCCTTCACTTTGAACACTGAGGCAAATCGCACAAAGCAGAATCGTTGTCATCGGTCCTTCTCTCTTCCTGCCATGTCTCTCTCAAACGGTCGTTCTTCGCCCTCGTGGTCTCCGTTCCCTCTACAACTGGGTCACCATTGCGTTAAAGGAGACTTCTATTGCGAGGGGAAGGTCGAGCAGCGTGTAAGGGTGACGGGACAACAAGTTAAGGGCGATCAACGGCTTATGTGAGGCTTATGTTGTCTGCGTGGAGATGACTTTAACGTCTTACTCTTAATCGCATCCTACGTAATGGCTCAATAGATGGTGTTGGCGTTACCCTTCCTCGCCTGTCACACGTCAAGGAGCCTAAGGAGTGCCGTGGGAGTTGTGGGACCTCGTTCTGGTGACACACACACACTCACACATACACCCACACCCACACCCACACACACACACTCATAACCACACACACACACACACACACACAAACACACACACACACACACACACACACACACACACACACACACACACACACACACACACACACACACACACACGTGCTTAATGACCTGGAAAAATAATAAAACACAAGTAACAAAAAGATATAAGGAAACAGGTGAGGAAACATGATAATATACATAAACAGAAAAAAAGTTAAATACATTCATGAAAACGCTCCTGTGTCTGTGATAATGATACGAGCTAAACCATACTGCTTGGCAAGACGGAGAGATTCTGGAGCGAGGTTGGCAGAGTGGCTGACTGGCTGACTGACTGGATGACTGGCTGGTTGACGGGTTTGTTAATAAGGCGAAGTGAGGTGAGAGTCGAGATAAGCAGCTAGTGGCGTGTGGTGTTGGAGCAGTGATATGAAGGTGGAGGTGGGCGCAGGTGGTAAAGAGGAGTGTGCTTGGCAAGGTGAGGTGAGGATAGGTGAGGTAAGGTTAAGGAGGCGGTAACCGTTGGGAGGTGGATGAGTGGATAACTGGTGCGTGCGTGCGTGCGTGTGTGTGTGTGTGTGTGTGTGTGTGAGAGAGAGAGAGAGAGAGAGAGAGAGAGAGAGAGAGAGAGAGAGAGAGAGAGAGAGAGAGAGAGAGAGAGAGAGGGGGGGGGGTTACGTGGGCGGGGATAGGTATTGTTAGCTCGGAGATATTGAGATAATAGAGGCGAACGGGTTGGATATTTTGGAAGTATTCATGTTTAATTACAGACGCCCTGTTCTGGCTGGCCTCAAATAATTGTTAGTCAACGCCCAATGCCGTGTAATTATTCAGCACGCCAAGGAGAGAGATCAGGAGGAAGGGACGTGCTGGCTGGGTCATGGTTTGGGCTGTGTAGGGATTTGGCGGCGGCGACGGCGGCAACAGCAGAAGCCGTAATAGTAGTAGTAGTAGAAATAGTAGTAGTAGTAGTAGTAGTAGTAGTAGTAGTAGTAGCCGCAGTAGTAGTAGTAGTAGTAGCAGTAGTAGTAGTAGTAGTAGTAGTAGTAGTAGTATATGGGTGAATGACGTGTTATTGATGTAATATGAAATGTACCCTTTAAATAAAACGTGTCTTAGTTTCAACTCCCTTTAAGTGTGACACCTGAGAAAACTCCAAGCCTTCCCTTCCTTTCCTCCATCTTGCTACACACACACACACACACACACACACTCAAAGAAGCCCTAAATGTTGTGGATGGGTGAGTGCCGCCTTGCTGTTAGGGTAAACACTCGCCGTAAAACTAGATGAAGGATTAACTTTATGTGTTTGTGGATCTTGTGGCGCGCCGTGTGGGATGCGCGTCCCATTCCGGTGAGGGGAAGGTAATGTGGAGGGTGAGCTACGGGCGGCCAGGTGAAGGATGATAGCGTATGCACCTACACACCTGGGGCAGAGAGGGAGTGGGGGGCATAAATCAGTTTGTTTAGAGGAGGGAAACTTTGCCTTCTCCTCCGTCTTCTCAACACCACTTGCCAAAAGGGAAAGGCAATAAAGCATATTGAGGCAAACTTTAAAATAACAACTATCATGCTGGAAATTCAAGAAGTGGTGAACTTAGAAATAACATGAACTGAGGAAAACTGCTACGCAAAAACAGAGAGAGAGAGAGAGAGAGAGAGAGAGAGAGAGAGAGAGAGAGAGAGAGAGAGAGAGAGAGAGAGAGAGAGAGAGAGAGAGAGAGAGAGACGTATATCACAAAGTTTCCGTTGCAACCCTTGACATCTAACACACACACACACACACACACACACACTCAAAGAAGCCCTAAATGTTGTGGATGGGTGAGTGTCGTATGTCTGTTAGGATAAACGCTCGCCGTAAAACTAAATGAAGGATTAACTTTATGTGTTTGTGGATCTTGCGGCGCGCCGTGTGGGATGCGCGGCCCATTCCAGTGAGTAGGAAGGTAATGTGGAGGGTGAGCTACGGGCAGCCAGGTGAATGATAGCGTATGCACCTACACACCTGGGGCAGAGAGGGAGTGGGGGGGCATAAATCAGTTTGTTTAGTGGAGGTAAACTTTGCCTTCTCCTCCGTCTTCTCAACACCACTTGCCAAAAGGGAAAGGCAATAAGCATAATGAGGCAAACTTTAAAATAAAAACTATCATGCTGGAAATTCAAGGTGTGGTACACTTAGAAAAAAAATGTGTTGAGGAAAACTGATACGCAAAAACTTTGGTTACGTATATCAACAGAGAGAGAGAGAGAGAGAGAGAGAGAGAGAGAGAGAGAGAGAGAGAGAGAGAGAGAGAGAGAGAGAGAGAGAGAGAGAGATA
Organism: Eriocheir sinensis; assembly: GCF_024679095.1. Taxonomy (NCBI): domain Eukaryota; kingdom Metazoa; phylum Arthropoda; class Malacostraca; order Decapoda; family Varunidae; genus Eriocheir; species Eriocheir sinensis. The sequence goes on from NC_066573.1 coordinate 3,691,106, forward strand.
TCACAAAGTTTCCGTTGCAACCCTTGACATCTTACACACACACACACACACACACACACACACACACATACATTCATATGCACGCACGCGCGCACGCAGACAAACGTGTACGCTAATTGAGTTTCTCAACATAAAAAAACGTTTGCATATTAATCTTGTGTTAGAAAATAAATTGATGTATCTATAATATACTTCTGCGTAGTGTCCTCAAAGTTAAAAAGAAAGAAATATTCCGTATCCTTGACGGGTGTCGGCGGAACCGCATAAATATTAGGCGGGCAAACTCTCAAAACAAAACTAAGGCGTCCTGACTTTATTGTTTTACCTAGCCTCACCAAATTTTGCATGTAGCCCCCCACTGGTAATGCGAATGGACCCATGAAGTCACATTTTCATTTCAGTTCGTTTTAGTATCAATAAGAGACACACAAAAAAATTTAAGAACAGCCAAAACACAACACTAACATCTCTTCTGCCCGCTCAGTTTCTGCTTTTTAAAGCCACTCTTGTTTGAGAGAGAGAGAGAGAGAGAGAGAGAGAGAGAGAGAGAGAGAGAGAGAGAGAGAGAGAGTAGTCATACTAAAAAATATTAGCCTAATGCATCTCCGGACTGGTTTCTTTTGCGGTGAGTGCATTTACAGATATACTTTTTTTTAATTTTTTACTGGTTATCCTAACCTCTTATCCAATTTCATGCTCCCTGTTACTTATAGTATTAGACTCAAGTTCTGAATAGTTATCTGTAATACATTATTGACTCAAAAGTCCACGAAGAATTTATAGAGATGGTATTTTTTTTAAGGATGTGAGGAAACCAATGTTGCAGGTGGAATTCCTGAAGTGGAGAGAGAGAGAGAGAGAGAGAGAGAGAGAGAGAGAGAGAGAGAGAGAGAGAGAGAGAGAGAGAGAGAGAGAGAGAGAGAATTATTTATCTTAAGAAAAAAAAAAGTTACTGCAAAATAATAGCCTAGTTTTCTTAAATGCATAATAATAACTTTGTATTCGTAAATGCAAATTAAGAGTCTATATAGTTTCATAAATGCAAAAGAATCGCTTAGTATTCTCATATACAAAGTAATAGCTTAGTATTCTTGAATGCAAAATAATAGCCTAGTACTCCAAATGGAAAAATACTAGTTTAGTATTCCTAAATTCAAAATATTAGCCTAGATTTCTAAATGCAAAATAATAGCTTAGTATTCCTAAATGCAAAATAATAGCCTTGATTCCTAAATGCATAATAGCCTACTAGTTTTCTAAATGCAAAATAAGAGCCTAGTATCCTAAATGCAAAATAATAGCTTTGTATTTGTAAATGCAAAATGATTGCTTGGTATTCCTAAATGCAAAATAATGGCCTAGTATTCATGAATTCAACTTAATAACATATTATTCTTAACTGCTAAATAATAGCTTAGTATACATGAATGCAAAATAATAACCTAGTTTAACTAAATGCAAAATTATGAGCCAGAGAAAACAGTAAAATTATAATATATTTGTCTTGACTACTTCATTGGCTTATTAGCAAGTTATTACAGATTGTAAAACTCTTTCCACTTATAATTTATTACAGAAGTTGTAGATACGGTATAACATGCAGAAAACCTTACGCCATACGAATAAAATCCAATATTCCTCAAAACAACTTACCTCGTTCCCTGGAGAACACGCCCCCCAGAACCACTGAATTAGAAGCAAGAAACAATAAAACAATATCAGCGACAGCAAGGGACGGTAGCACAAAGTACTACTAACTTGAAGCACTGGGTGTTCGTTACTAACCGACTATGCGCGAGTGTTGACCACCTATCCACTGAGCTGTTGCGGCAAAGCCCTCCCGACACCCGTCAACGATACGGAGTCTATGCCTTATATAATATGAATTCGACGCATGAAAAATTAATAATGCTATCCAGAACGTGAGAGATTAAAAAATAATTACAACATTCTATTCATGTAATTGTGTGTGTGTGTGTGTGTGTGTGTGTGTGTGTGTGTGTGTATGTTACTATTTATATGTATCAGTATCATTTCATCTGTCTGTCTATATATCTCTGTTTGTCAAGCTATCTAAATTATATAATCAGCGATATGCCTCTTTCTCTGCCTTTGTCTGTTTGTCCGTTAGTGGGTTTTGAAACTCTCCTTCTGCCTGGTTACATATCCACGTATCTATCCATCTGTTTGTCTGTATGTCTCTCCATATGTTCCTCTCTCTCTCTCTCTCTCTCTCTCTCTCTCTCTCTCTCTCTCTCTCTCTCTCTCTCTCTCAGCGTTGGCGAACACCTCGGATCATGCGATCATAGATTGGTGCGTCTCGACATAAGAGCTCAAACAATGATTGCAGAGAATAAGATCTTGGTTCCCAATTTTAAAAGAGCGGATTTTGAAAGAATAGGACAGTCATTAACGAACTTTCAATTAGTATCCAACATTGACGTCGAAGAATCTTGGCAAGACTTTAAAGCTCGATTTCTAACTGAACAAAATAAATCCGTGCAATCTCGTGAAAAGCGCAGAAAAGTTAAAAATCCTCCGTGGTTTAATAATGAATCAAACTTGCTCTCTAAAAAGAGGAACTTGTTATAAAGGCAAAAGAAAACCGATAACTCTACCGAAAATACCACACGGTACTACGAAGCAAGAGGACAAGTCAAAAGTTTAATCAAACAGGCGAAACGGAGGTACGAAGTAAACATTGCAGTAAATTGCAAGTCAGATCCTAAAAGTTTTTTTTAGATATGTAAACAACAAAAAAGAGATGCGATGTGGGATTGGCCCATTAACTGATAATTCTAGTTAAATTCTTTATTTCGCCCGTTTTTTTTTTTAATAGTAAAAATCAGTATAGATGAGGTTCTCAAAGCGCTGCAGTCACAAAAAACTAACAAAGTTCAGACACGATAAAAAAATATCCAAAATTACTTAAAAGAATATCAACAAGATAGATATTCCTTTAACAATGCTGTTTAATATGTCACCATTCGAGATAAAGTAGTTAACTACCTAGAGTGTAATTCGTTAATCCTGGACTCTCAACATGGTTTCCGTAACGATAGGTCTTGTTTGTCGAATCTACTAACGTTCTATAACGAGCTTTTTGCAGTCTATGATGTTTCTAAATCACTTGATATTATTTATTTGGACTTCCAGAAGGCGTTTGATAAAGTTCCACACTACAAGTTGCTTCATAAAATCAAGGAAATAGGCATCGGGGGTAAGCTTCACGAATGGATCAAGCACTGGCTAAGCAATAGAAAGCAAAGAGTTGTAATAAATGGAGTGACCTCTGAGTGGATGCCAGTCACTAGTGGTGTCCTCCAAAGCTCTGTTCTGGGACCCGTTCTCTTCGTCATTTACATCAACGACATTGACCTTGGTCTCAATAATTTCATTAGTAAATTTGCGGACGACACGAAAATCGGCAATGCGGTACTTACAGAATGTGACAGGCGGAGCCTACAAGAAGATTTGCGTAAAATATCAGATTGGTCAGTAAAATGGGAAATGCCTTTTAATATAAACAAGTGCCAGATTCTGCAGGTTGGATCTAGAAATATAAAGAAGGACTATGAAATGTGCGGCGTTAAAATTAAAAGCGTTCACTCGGTCAAAGATCTTGGCGTCACAGTCGCGTCTAACCTCAAGTTTTCCCAGCAGTGCAACGAGTCCGTTAAAAAAGCAAACAGGATGATGGGTTTGATTAAGATAAATTTTTCATTCAAGATTAAAGATGTTATACTACCTTTGTATAAGAGGAAAACTGATCGAGTGCTTAAAAATACTTAATGGTTTTACCAACGTGGATCCGACCAAGCTATTTGTGATGGATGATTCGACGCGAACGAGAAAGAATGGCGCTAAACTCAAATGTAGACAAGTTCATTCAGATTGCACAAAATTATTCTTCACTAATGCTGTCGGTCGAGACTGGAGCACATTACCACCATCAGTGGTACAGTGCAACTGGATTGCATCGTTTAAGAATAATCTTGACCGCTATCTCCTCAATCTCGAAGCTCACTAGGTCAGTTTCAACGTCATGGTGGCCGCATAACAATTATCACTTAGGTTTAGGACAGACCACCTAGTTTGGGTCTTAGGGCCTGTGTGGTCTGGTTATCTATGTAATTCTATGTAATTCTCTCCCTCTCTCAACCCCCCGTCTCACACACACACACACACACACACACACACACACACACACACACTTGTCACATTCCTGCCTCGTGAACAAGCTCCGTCATCATACTCCTATAATGAAAGTCTCCACCCCTTTATGAGAGTCTAGAGTTATGGGAACTTCTCAAACTTCACACCTCCTCCTCCTTCTCCTCCTCCATGTTATTCCATGTTTCCTCCTCCTGGTTCCCTGAGAGGCCTTATATCACCTTCCTCCGAAACACTTCCCACGCCTTCTTCTGCTGCACTGATTTGGGGCTGAGTTTCAATCCTTTATTCACTGCGAGAGCCGAGGCCAGACAACACGGAGACCTAAGAGACAGGAAGAGACGCGGCTAAACGAAGAGAGAAGACGAGAAGGAATGCGCCGTGATTTACTCTCCTCCTACTCCTCGTCTTTCTCCTCATTTTCCTCCTTTTGCCGGACTTTCTTTTTCATCTTCTTCTGCTTCTTTTTTTTTCTTCTTTTTAATTTTCTGCTTCCGCATTTACTTGTCATTACTTTTCTTTTTTCCTTCTTCTTCTCTTACTAATGCCTTCAGTGCTTCCTTGAAGCTTATTAGAAACTTACGTCACCCCTCAAAAGTCAAAAATCTGGTAACAACTCAAAAACAAAAATAAAAGGAAGAAAATAGAAGGAAGAAGAAAATGCAGACTGACACATGGATAGAACACTGAAAAGTTCCGTTATCCAGACGAGCAGGTAAAGATAACACCTAAAAACAAAATAAATGTAATACTACAAAGATGACCGGAATATGACAGCAATATTGAACCGTTCATAATCGCAAGAAACCGGTTATCATAAAGCAAGAAAACTATCGTGAAAGCCTAGGTCAGCTTTCCGTCCTGAGAGTTACTATTTATGGTATATAGGCAGTGTTGCAGACTGCTAAGAAAATCATAATGCCTCAAGTCACACCACCATAATAAGAACACTTCACAGAACGTACTGATGTCACAATCACTATTTTGCTCGTGTTCTTTTTTTTTTTTTTTTTTTTTTTTGGTGATGCCTATAGCGCCGGTAGGCTGTCTTGAGGGGGCTCGTGGACGGCTCCAGCCCGTTAGTGGCGCTGGTGAATTTTATTTATAATGTCTACCGCGATGTATGACTCTTGCTCTTGTGTTTCTATAAAGCTCATATTCTATTTCAGAACTATGTGAAATGTAAATCACTGTCTCTTATAGACAAACTACTTAAAAAGCTAAAAAAAAAAAACATCTTTATACCGCCAGAAAAGGTAACAGTACTATGTAAAGAACAACCAACTTTCCCACCCTCTCGAATCACAGCCTCTGCCATCCACCCAAAGCCCTATCCAAAAGCCCCGACTTTTACCCACCCAACCTTCCCTCTCCACCTACCTTCCCTTTACCACCCACCCCTCCCAGCCCCTTTCCATCACCAGCCATCCGTCTCAGCGGCAAGAAAAGACAACTATAATCGGCGTAAGAGTTGGTGATTCCTCAAGGCAGCGGCTGGGGAGGAGTGGCGGGAATGGAGGTAGGAGACGGGACTTTAAACACGGGGCGGCGGCGGCGGCGGCCTCACTCGGGCTTGTCGGGGTGACGGTAATTATCAAAGTTGGTGTCACAAGTGAGAAGCCAAATGAAGCCCAGGAAAGTTATGCAGAAGTAATTTAAGTTGGACGTCGCCCGCCTCCACCGCCTGCCGTCCCGCGCCTTCTACTGTTGCCGGATGGATGGGTGGGTGCTGGTTTTCTCGGTGTGTGTGTCGGGCCCCGCGGCAGCCATGGAAACGGCGAGGGGGGTGACGTAACACAGAGGCGAAGGTGTTAAGTGCGCTGATGACACCTCTAAATATTATGTTATCTCTCTCACACGCCCTTCCCATTTCTTCTCGTAGTTATTCTTTTTGTTGTGCTCTTTTTGATGCGTACAGGAGCGGGACCCTCAAGTCACTTCATAACTAACATGATATATACATAGCACAATACAGGCTCAAGTAACAATAACAATAATAATAATGAACCTTGACCGAGTTGTAATTTGCAAACCAGCATTCATAAATATGATAGAAAAGAACAATGACATAATATTCAATACTGGTTAGATTTGGGTAATTTAACCCTTTACCCTGATGAGGCCTTGGAAGCGTGTTGCGGATATGAAGCAAAACCATTCACGTGATCATGAGATATGCCTTAGTTTAATTTTCATTTCTTCGAAGGATCTAAACCTTCTCGATGTTTGCGCTGTACTTGTCAACACCTGTTATGTTTTGCACTTACGGTAACAAAATAGAACGGATCAGCCATGCCGCAGAATATTAGCAGAATGTTTGCGTCCTGCCGACCCAGTGACGCTACACATCCGACAACTCAAGGCCAGACTTGTCACCATGAGGGCTTGTTAAAAAGCTATACACTAATTTACTGCGCAGAGAATGTAATGATTCAGCAAGGTTATTTATATTTTCGAATTTAATCATGCGCCATTAAAACAACCTTTCTACATTAGTAATTAGTGGAAAAACGGTAATTTCATATAAAAATCGCATGATCCATTTTTTCGTTGAAATAAGAAAGAATAAAACGTTCCCGGGCGGACGCACGAGTGCTTTGATCTGTTCTTCGGGTCACTGAATTATTTGAGGAATATATTAAAGAACTAAAGCAAGCAGCATCGTTAAAGGCTAATGATTTTTATTGCCTGCTCGTCCACGTTTGTTTGTTTTCTCCACCTTTTACTCTCTATTTTTACTGTTTATTTTCCGTTACCTTTTTCCAAACCTCTATATCTTTTGCTCTGTCCCTTTGCACCCTGTCAGTCCTTTCCTCCTTGTTCTTCTCACCCATTATCGTATCTGTCTGTGTTTCTGAGTTATTGCTGTTGCTTCTCACGTGTTTCAGTGCAGATTATATCGTAATGGTCCCTTCCCTTCTTTCCTTATAACATTCACAACGCTTGCCTGGTTTATAGTCGGTTCACCCAAGTCTTAAATGAGCATCATCGTACGCTGGAATTCTGACAGCAATAACAACTACCGTCAATTATAATCGATTTTGAGTTAAAAAAAAAAATAGTAATGTCGCAAACTGATGTTTTATTAATATAAGGCCTGCTAATTTTATCGGTGGTGGACAGCTTCAAGGCTGTTTATTAATCATAATCAGCGATCTTGTAAATTAACAAAACAGCTATTTATGACATAACTAATATTTTTAACTCATAATCGACTATAACTGACGGTAATTGTTATTGTTGCCTGCATATTATTGACAATGACGACTGTTTACTATGCGTAGGCTACCACACAGTATCCACAAAATTAGACAAGCCGTGACAGCAATTTGCCAAAGCACGATAATGCTCACTTCAGACTTGAGTGAACCGACTATAGTGGGTGTACTTCAACGGGGCCTGTCACCCACTCTTCGCTCACGGCACAAAGGGCTTTTCAACGTGTTATAAAAGGGCGCATTCATGTTATTCTGAGCCGCTCGCAACTCAGCCACGTGTCACGCATATAGCCGGGTGAGGGAGACATACCTGGAAACCCTTGAGAGAGAGAGAGAGAGAGAGAGAGAGAGAGAGAGAGAGAGAGAGAGATAAAGACACACAGCAAAAATATAATAGGTAGGAAAAGAGGAGGTTGGTGTCACCGAGTAAAGTGTCCAATGATGAAGTTGTAAAAAAAAAAATAGGAGGGAGACGAAAAGTATGATATGTAGCTATTTTTACTGTACCGGTATTATTTGCACGAGGCGTGGAGGGGAAACTACTCATACAGAAAACATAACCAAACGACCACAAGGAAGAGAGTAGCGAGTAGCGGGCTTTTTTTTATTATTATTGTTTCCTTTTTTTTCCTTCTTGAGCTGTCTCCTTTGTTGTAAAAAAAAAAAAAATCAGAAAAAAAGGTTGAAAAAGGAAGAAAGTAGCAAGTAGCGAGCAGCGAGTAGCGGGCTTTTTTTATTTTTTATTATTGTTTCCTTTTTTGTGTACCCTTGAGCTATCTCCTTTGTTGTAAAAAAAAAAAAAGTTTGATACCCTTCCATTATATTCAGTACGCATTAAGATCGATCTAAGCCCACCTTATTTTTTTTTTTTAATCTGTACTATTCTCTCTCTCTCTCTCTCTCTCTCTCTCTCTCTCTCTCTCTCTCTCTCTCTCTCTCTCTCTCTCTCTCTCTCTCTCTCTCTCTCTCTCTCTCTCTCTCTCTCTCATAAGCAAGTCAACTCTTTCACTTTCCAGTCTGAGATTATCCAAGAGTCTTTTCCCATCGCTTCGTCTGACAGTAAGGACAGAAATACCTCTTCCTCCTCTACCTCCTTTTCCTCCTCCTCCTCCTTCTCCATGTTTTCTTCTTTTCCTCCCTCTCCTCCCCCTCCCTTCTCCCTAAGGCTCAACGTAAGACAGGTGGATGCCTCCGCAAATCCAGCGAAAAAGATAAAGGGAAGGACGATGAATAAGATGATGGAGATGTGAGAAATTTGACTATCGGGAGGAAAGGTTAGAATGGAAAAGAGAAAGGAAAGAGGACAGGTGAGAAAGAGGGTTACAGGGACAGACGAGAGAGAAAACGGGGGAAAGGGAGGCAGGAATAACGTGAAAGGGAAGGAAAAGGAGGTTAAGGACTTACAGGAGGAAATAGCCTGAACAAACACTTCAAACAAAATTTTTATTGGAATCCTCAGACAAAAGCTGGAAAAACATATGAAAGACACGGACAATATCAGTGAACTTCAATCAGGTTTCACAGAAGACAGAAGAATCACAGACAATTTATACATACGAAAATATTGCATTAATCAAAGTTGCTAAATGAAAAAAGAACTGATTGTGACCTCACGATTTTAAAAAAGCTTTTGATTCAGTAGACAGAAAAAGACTTATTACAGCACTGATGAATTACAAAGTCCACCCCAAAATTATTAAATCTTGTAGCAAACATATATACAGATGACCTCACTAACATATTTCTAAACGGAACTAAACAGACAACAATAAATATAACAAATGGTATAAGGCAAGGATGCAATGCCTCGATGTTCCTGTTCACAGTCTTAATCTATGAAATAATTACAAAACTAGAAATGATGGACATAGGTTTTAAAAATGAACACTTTAAAATACCTATTTGTATTATGCAGATGACAGCTTACTACTATCACATTCAATAGAAGAAGCAGCTGAAAGTATAAAAAAATATACAGCAAATAGAGAAAGATATGGATTAATAATAAATAAAGAGAAAAAGCAACATACTTATATATAACAAAAAAAGAACAAGAAATTAGTATTGAAAATATTCTAGTAACTCAAATTATAACATACCTAGGAGTCAAAATAACCAACAACAAAAACTGCTTCAATGACTTCAAAAAAGAAAGACTAACAAAAGCTAGTAAGCTAGCTAACTTTACATACAGTGTAAGAGCAAGATGTTGTAACAGATTATTAATTGGCAAAACTTACTGGAAGGGAATGGCACTGTCAGCAGTACTCTTTTCAGCTGAAATTATGGAATTCACTGAAGAAGAGATCACTAAATTACAAAGAATAGAAAACTCCGTCTACAGGGCAATATTACAAGTTCCAACTTATGCCGCCAACAGTGCCCTAAGAGGAGATATTGGTGCCTCATCTTGCTAGGCCAGAGACATGAAAATTAAATTACTATTTGCAAAACATCTACTGAAAGAAGACAGAAATAACTTGGCCAGAAACACATTCCTTACAGAAACATAAAACACTAACACAAAGTGGACTAAAACTTTAAAGAAATATATGAATAAACTAAATATAAATATGACACAACTTGATAGTTTAACAAAGAATAATATAATAGAAAAAGTAAGGAGATGGGACTTAGAGAAATGGAAAAACGAAATCAGACAAAGTCAACATTAAGAATATATGAATTGTACAAAAAGGACCTAAAAGAAGAAACCTGGGCAGACAACACACTGGGTACAAAATTAATATTAAGAGGAAGAACTAACACCCTAACTCTAAAATGGAGGAACAGGTTTCAGAGGAAGAGTGAGGAGTGTCCGTGCTGTGGAGCAGAAGTAGAAACAGTAGAACATTTTCTGCTGGACTGTGAAGAATATACAGAAATAAGACAAAACCAAAACTTTATACAGAACACAGAAAACCAAAGCAGAGACCACTTAATAGCCGATATACTAGTGTTTCAACCATTAACTCTGGAAGAAGTTGAAGACAGAAAAAAATATATCACAACAATATGGAACAGAAGAAAAAAGAAAACTGAACAAAACCAAAAGACAACAACGCCAATCAACAATCAAGAATCGAGAATAAGATATAAGTGGGAGCCGTTATAAAGGCAATCCCACGCCTACTACTGGACTGGACTGGACTGGGGTAAGGAAAGAGGTGAAAATGAAAGAATGAGAGAGAAATTATAAATATAGCCAAAGGGCAGGGAAAGGGCGCTAAAGTGAAAGAAATCGAAGGAAAGTGAAGTAAGAGAGAGAGAGAGAGAGAGAGAGAGAGAGAGAGAGAGAGAGAGAGAGAGAGAGAGAGAGAGAGAGAGAGAGAGAGAGAGAGAGAGAGAGAGAGAGAGAGAGAGAGAATATGAGAAAGAAAAAAGGAAGATAGAAGGAAAGGAAGATAACGGATAGAGAATGAGGTTTAAATGCAAATAAAGGGAAGAAAAGGAGGAGGAAGAGGACAAGGAGAGATGGTTAAGGGGTAAAGCCAACGAAGAGGTGGAAATGGATATAAAAGGAAGGAAAGAGGCAATGATAAGATAAAAAAAATAGAAATAATGTCTGGAAAGATCAAATTGAATTACTCAAATAAATTGGTTCTCAACATTAAATAAAATAGAAAATGGACGTCATGAAAAGAGGGAATAAAAAGGTATGAAGATAAAATAAAGGAAAAGTATTAATTAATGAGAAAAGTAAGAGAAAAATTATTAAAGATGAACCGAAGAAAAATGAGTTTGCAGAAAAGAGGAATGTAGAAGAAAGGGTTGAGAGAACATAGACTCGGAAGAGGAAAAGAATGAAGAGAGAGCAATGAGGTAAAGAACGATGAGGTAAAGGTAAAATACGTGAACATACACACACACACACACACACACACACACACACACACACAACCAAACAAACAAACACAGACACATACACTATTAACCCCATCATCTTAATTGCCATCATTCGGAAAGAGGATCAATTGGTTTGCGTCGGGTCAGAAGGGGAGGAGGAGGAGGAGGAAGTGGAGGAGGAGGAGGAGGAGGAGGACAGAGTAGCCACTTTTAACCTTTGTCCTGAGCGGCGCTTCCCGTCTGTCTGTCCCCTGCGGTCGGAAAAAAAGGGCAACCACCGGACTTCCTAAACGCTTCCTGAGGGGATGAAAGGAAGGCGGAGGAAAAAAAATATGGCTGGATGAGTGGGTTTGGAGGTCGGTTAATCATGCTGTTGTTGGTGGTGATGGTGGTATTGAAGGTAGTGGTGTTTGTATTGGTGTTGCTGGTCTTTTTGGTGGTATCAATGGAGGCCATGGTGGTGGTGGTGGTGGTACTATTCTTGTAATGTTTTAGCTATTGTTGTTGTTATTGCTATTGCCGTCGCTGGTGGTGTATTAAAGGAAGATAGGTTATTGTTGTTTTTGTGTTAGTGTTAACCCTCTCGCGCACCGGGACGCCAATGGCGTGTAATTTGTTTTAGGGCCAAAGTGCACCGGGACGCCAATGGCGTGTAATTTGTTTTAGGGCCAAAGTGCACCGGGACGCCATTGGCGTCTATTTGAAAAAAAATATTACTTTTAAATAGTTATATTCACTCCAATGGCGTCATTTTTTGTTTGAGGGTAAGTTTCCTCACCCTCTCCGAAATGAACTACTAGTAATTGGCAACACTCTCCGCGTCCACAGAGTTGAGTGCGGTTGAGAAAACAAAGACAGTTTCAGGTCACTCTCTCAGCAGTCAATCTGTATGTCTCGCTGCTGTGGGCTTCCGCGCGCCCATGCCGCCCACCGCATAACAGCGATAATAGTGTTATATAGTGCAATACAGTGATTTGATTGGTTGCAATTTGTATTCTTCTCTCTTTACAGGCTGTAGCGTATTATATTTTGTGAATTACGTAAGCAAATGAAAGACGGACTTTTTTCAATATTTTTACTTTTCCGCAAATATTTCATGGTGCTAATTGTCCGATTGGAGATTTGAAGGAACCATAAGAATCCTGATAAAATTCTGCTATTATAAATATATCTACATTGAAAAGTTGACCCACAAAGTTTTTAGTTATGGAGGTGGGAACATGACCTAAGTAGAAAAATTGTTTAGGCGCACTTTATTCCATGTCCATAAACGGTCCTGTGAATTACTATTATTATTTCTTTATTGATTCATGAAAAACTACAACAAATAAGGAAGCCATTGATATAACATGTATAATGATAAATGCAGGTTTGGGGGAAAAAAATAGCTGGGAATCAAAATTTTTCGCCGCGCTAAAAAATCTGCCTCGACCGGCGAGAAACCAGATGTTTGAAATGTGCGCGGAAAAGAAAACTTATTGAAGCTTATGGTGCGCGAGAGGGTTAAAAGGGGGCACCTGGTACTGTTGTGATTTTTTGCATTAGAGCATAGGTTTTTTTTTTTATGTTCCAGTTTAATCTTAATAAATTCATCATTTGTTTCCTAGGTCGTCAGGGCGTGTCTATTTACATCTCCGTTAGCTAGTGAACCTGCCAGTCTGCTAGTATGGTTGTCTCTTTCACTATCGGTTTTATAGACATTTTTGTCTGTTTTGCTATTGTTCTGAATCTCTCTCTCTCTCTCTCTCTCTCTCTCTCTCTCTCTCATAACCAATACGCTATACAATATCCTAAAATGATCTCCCTTCCCTCCCTCGCGCCGACTCATCCCTCGTCCAAGCCCGCATTATCAGCGCTACGGGACCTTAAAGCGAGATAGAGCCCCGGCGTGATACTACGATAACGAAAAATTGCCCGAAGTCCCTCCGCGGCGGCGTCCACGTGTCGGAAAGGAGAATATTACCAAAGTCTGATATGACCCCAACGTACTGTCGCACCGCAAGCAGGGCAGGAAGAAAAATTGGAGAAGGAGGAGAAAAAGAGGAGGAGGAGGCGGAGGAGGAGGAGGCGGAGGACTGTAGGGGAGGAAGGTGAAGCTGACGGTGAGGCGCCCTTGAAGGAGAAACACTCTATTTTTTCTTGGTGAACCTCATATCCTGCTTCTCTTTTCCTGTCTGCACTTGATGGTTCTTTTCTTCCTCTTTCTCCTTATGTTCGTATTTATTTTCCTCCTCCTCCTCCTCCTCCTCCTTTGTTGCGTCACGAGTAAACTGAACGTACGCACCAAACTGCTTTGATCTGCTCTGGAGGCACTGATATAACTGTTGGGTACCTGAAGTCACTAGTGCGGACACCCTCGTAATGAGCAAACAAGCTTGCTCTATACCGTCTTTCCGTGTTTTCAAGTTTTCTTTCCTCCTGTTTGCATCCTTATGGAATCTGCGTATGAAGAACGACTTTGGCGACATATCTCTTAACGCTGGAAAAAGAGACGCTTACGGGGAGAGTTAATTCAGGTTTTCAAGTATCTGAAGAAGTTCTGTAACGCCGTTCATTCCCAAGTTTTCGAGCTCCAAACTAACCCAACTATTTGCCGATTCAGGATAGGTCATGTAGTACAGACATCGACATTTTTTTTCGACAAACCGAGTCATTCGTCAGTGGAACAGCCATTCATTGGAGTAGTAAGTGTGGAAACCATCAACTCGTTTGAATATCGCATCGATGCTACTTGTTGCTTAAGGAGTGAACTTAACGTACGTAACGAAGTGCTTTCATCTGATCTGCAGGCACTGAAGTGACTGTTTGATAAATGAAATCACTAGGACGGGGAGCCTCGTCATGAGCCAGCAGGCTTGATGCTGAGCGTCTTTCCATCTTTATGTTTTTTTGTTTCTTTTTCCTCTTCCTCCTCCTCCTCCTCTTCTTACTCTCCTCCTTCGTCTTTTTCCTTCTTCTTCTTCTTCTTCTTCTTCTTCTTCTTCTTAGGGAAACTGCAAATGGTTTAGGGTGAGCTGTCGAGGTGGGTGACTCTAGGAAGCCTGAATTATTAGGGGAGTAGCATTTGTTAGACGATGAGACCTGAACATGGAAAACCTTATTTACCTAAACTTAAGGAAGGAACACGTTGCTACGGACAAGGTAAAAGGCACAGAGTAAAACCAGTTGAGCTTAAGTTCAACGAAGGGATATTTTGATGAAGATTAGCAATGATAATTTAATACCCTAGCAAAATTCGAATTAATGGAATTATCGATGATTAAAAGGATATCCTGTCAACATGGAATACCTTTGCAAACCTGAATCAAAGAAAAAAAAGGCTTGACCCGCAAGGGTTCCTCTGAGTAAGATCAACGGAGATAAATAGGTCCCCGATGGAGCGTGGCACACAGATCAGCATTAAAACTAGACATTAAAATAAATCTTCAGGGTAAGGCAGCAAGTAGATATGAGCCGCAGAGAGGAGAGCTTGAACGACACTAGTATAGATAAGCTCCAGACAACCAATTTTGTACTTAACAAATACGAATATATGGATGTAACACAATCGGGCACATTCCAGAAGAGTTCAGCTATAACCGACGTAAATAAAACCAACAACGGCAGTTTCTAAACTACTTTTTGCCTAATCTGATTACCTTAGACTTCACTTCCAAATATTTATCCCAATCACATTCCCGCCATGCTATTGTAAATTAAAATTAATGGGATGCGTTTAGCCATTAACACGTAACAGTGATACATAGAAAGCCCGTGGAGGAATGAGGGTCTGGCATACTGATACTGTTGGACCTGGCCTCAGTGGAGAGCCTGTGATATGGGCGTAAGAGCTCGTGTCGCTTTTCAAACTTTTAGTAACCTCTTTTTGTGTCCTTTCCGTACATGAAGTTAAAGTTTGTCTATCTACGTTCCCACCGTTAGAGACATGAATATCTAGGAATAAAGTTCAATGTTAGAATCCATGTTAATTTCTCATATTCCCGTGGCTTCGTACCTTCACACATTAGCCAACTTTTTTTTTTATATATTCTGGAATTAAAATATCCTCATATCACCGACGGCAGCCGCTGCTTTAATCACGGCGGAAACCAGGTAAAAATTGGTGAGTGGTGTAGGAGCACTACCATCATCACCACCACCACTGCCGCCACCACCTTCCTTCCACCCCCATCACCATGCAAACCAAACACATGACTCCTACCAATACCACTTCTAGAGCCACTTCCATAGCTATCACCACCACCGCCATCACCTCGTCCACCGCCACCACCACCATCACCCACCAAACCAACAGCACGTCTCGCATCACCACCAACACCTCCAACGACATCACGACCATCCCCCATCACCACCGCCACCACCATCCAAATCAGCACGAGGAAACACACCAACAGCACCCTTTCATCACCACCATCACCATCCAAAACTAGGCTATTCCATCCTCCGTCACCGCCATCACCTCTTTCACCACCACCACCACCAACAACACTTCTACCACCGTCATCATCATCTTCCATCTCCATGATAATTCCAACTTCATTTCCGTCAACAACACCGGGAATGAGACGCGGACTTTGCCAAATGGCGACAATATCAGGTGGGCAAAACGCAGCGAGCCACTTTCCTCATGTTTCCTTTCCTTCCCTTCATTCCTCTTTCCATCTTGTCACGAACACTCTACTGCATGTCATTTCTTCCTCCCTTCACTGTCTCTTCATCTCAATACCTTATCTGATTTCACTTCCACACCTTCTTTTACCCAATCCCATCCTTCTCTTCCCCTACATATTTCTCCCCACTTTTGTAATGCCTCCCACCCCTTCCTTCCATCCATCCCTCCCACCTAATTACCAATACTTTACTGCGTCTCATTCCTTCTTCCATTCCAACTGTCTTTTTGTCCTTCCACCTCACCTGACATCTCTCCACACCTTCTTGTACTTAGTCCCTTCCTTGTCTTTTCCTAAATATTTCTCCCCGCTTTACTCATGTCTTCCTCCTCCTCCCTTCATCCCTCCCTCCACCTAGTTACAAATATTTTACTGGGTGTCATTCCTTCTTTCATTGTCTCTATCTCTGTCTTTCCACGTTAACTGACATCTTTCCACACCTTCTACTTTATCCCTTACCTTCATACCTAACCCAAGCCCTACCTTCCTTTTCCCATGTGTTCTGTCATTTATTCCCAATCATTATCAGTTTCTTAGCTTTACTTTCCCTTCATGGTCCAGCTTGACCCAAATCTAAATTAATCAGTTTTCTTTTTTTTCATGTTTTCGCTCTTCGTTTATCCTGTCAGCTATTCTTTTCTGACAATATTTTAATTCCCTTCACAACCTCGCATCCATCCGTCATTTCTATCAATCGTATCAATATATTTATCACGTTCTTCTGCGTTTTTCCATCAATCATCATGTGCCCATTTCATCCATCATTCTACTTTCATCTATTCAGTCACTCATTTATCCTCCACTCATAACTTTCATTTATTACACTCATCAAGTTTCATATCATATCAATCACTGGTATATCAATCCCATAATGACTATTCCAACGGTCAGTTTTCATTGTCATATCGGTAATCCTCTTCTATATAGCCATTCCCTTATTCCACTCTTCAACTATGATTGTAAACTTTTATCTATATCTTTTCTATTTACTCTTCCATTTCACCCACGACTCTACTCCTGTCTATGCAGTTCATTGATCCTCTTTCATCTACTCATTCATTCATTCCCATTTCACCTTCTATAACCTTTTCCACTATTCATTGTCTACCATCTATGTCTTACACTGTTCCTCTCCCATCCATTCTCCTCCCGGTAGTACAGTTCTACCCATACCCCCTTTCTTATTTCCTCCTTCCATTCATCCTCAGCCGCAGGACACCTTTGAGCCTAGACACAGGGGACAGCACTGAGCCTTTCTTTGTGCCCCTTCTGAATGTGTATACACCGACGAAGACACCATCACCCTCACCTCTCCTTGCCTCGCCTCCACTGCTCCTCTTCCTCACAACACCTCGCGCCCGGACGAAGCATTGACTCCTCTCATCATCAATCAGCCTTTCGTAAAACTTCCTCTTTGCTTCTTTTTCTTCTTCCTGATCGATAGCCGGATAGATGGATGGACGGAGAGAATGAATGAATGAGGTGCACGTGCGGTGGGCGAGTTTAGGGAACGTTGTCGAAGGGTCTGTTGGGTGCGCTGAATCCTATTAAGAATTACCGGCAAGGTTGTGGGTTACGATCTGTGTGTAGCTTCCTTGGTATCCCCTGTCTCTGTCCAATGCTTTCCTTACTCTGTATTTATGATAAGAGTTGACAGACAAATAGTTGAAGATAAAGATATATAAAAAAAATATTGCAAAATGCTAACTTGGGTAACAAAAACATTGGGACATTTTACATTGTTCAAACGTAGTTCCAAGGGTGTTCTGATACTATGTCATTTTATACAGTTTTAGATAAACGTAACAACGGAAAGATTTAGGCAGTTGAGTACACAAAAGAAGTCCGCGAGAACATAAAAGAGTTGGCTGCTGACAATAAAACTCCGCTGAATAGAAGATAAACTTCAAGTCCTTGAGATGCAGTATTATTTTGGACATTTATATTTTTAAGAAAACGAACCAACGTATAGGTACTTAGCGTGTGTTCCAAGCGAGTAAACGTACATAATGAGACTGGCTGTTGTTGTACCTCCAGCTAAGTCTCTGGTGCCTGTGTCTGTTTATAATGTGTCTCCGTTTATCTGAATATGTCTGCACAGGATTCCCTCTGTACTTGGCTGTCAGTTTGTTTACGTATTTGGATATATGTATGTTGTGTCAGTAGGTCTCTCTCTCTCTCTCTCTCTCTCTCTCTCTCTCTCTCTCTCTCTCTCTCTCTCTCTCTCTCTCTCTCTCTCTCTCTCTCTCTCTCTCTCTCTCTCTCTCTTTTCCGGCACCTCTTCTCGCAGTTCATCGCCCACATGCCCTACAGTCCCTCGCCACGCCAGCTGAATAGGGACTGACGACACAAGCTATTTTCTTTATTTCTGGGCAGCTCCGAGTGAAAAGGTGAGGGTCGTGAGGTGACGTGGAAGGGAGGGAGGATGTGAGGAGGAGGTGGAGGAGGAGGAAGAGGGAAAGGAGAAGGAGTACAGGTAGGAGGAGGAGGAGGAGTACGGGGAGGAGGAATATGAGAGAACGTAAATGTAGGCCAGTAGGGAGGAATGAATCAAGGATGAGAGAGGAAAGGGGAAGGCAAAAAGAGGTGGAATACGAAGAGAGAGGGTCGGAGGAAGCGGAGGTGTTTGGGGAGGAAGTGATATAGAAGGAGGAGGAAGAGGCGGGGGAGAAAGAGTAAACATAGGCCAATAAGAAATGAGTGGGGCGAGGCAAGGAGTGAGGAGGAGGAAAAAGAGGAAGATCAGCAGCAATAGAATTAGGAAGAGGAAGACCAGCAAGAAAAGAAGGAAGAAATATCACGTGAAGGTGGGAAAATAGGCAAGGCTTAGGTCAGGGAAGGTAGAAGCTGGAAATGAAGTAAGTAGAAGGGAGGAGAGTATCAAGAAAGGAATGGTTATAATAAAAATAGGAGACAGAAAAGATTGAAAGAAACATTTGAAGCACTAAAGATGAAATATAATATGGACTGTAAAAATATAGCAAACAGAAGGACTGCACGAGTGAATGAAAAAATATATATATAGTACAAAAGAAAGAACTACACAACGAAACAGGAGGAGGAGGAAGAGGAGTGGAGTATGTGTGTATATTTCTATGTTAAAGAAATTGAAAAAAGGGAAGATAAAAAATGACCATGGGTAAAAAAATGTAAAGAATAAAAAAAAGTTAGAAGTGAACATACAAACTTCAAAGAAGGGATGAAAATGAGCAGAGAAACACTGAAATAGAATCAAAATATCACGGAAGAGGAGTCGAAAAACATAAAAGGTTTGAAATACATGAGAGAGAGAGAGAGAGAGAGAGAGAGAGAGAGAGAGAGAGAGAGAGAGAGAGAGAGAGAGAGAGAGAGAGAGAGAGAGAGAGAGAGAGAGAGAGAGAGAGAGAGAGAGAGAGAGAGAGAGAGAGAGAGAGAGAGAGAGAGAGCAGAGCGCCTTCCGTCGGCCTCATCAATAAGGGGAGCAAGGGATGGCGCCACAATCGCAACACATAAAGTAGCGTTGAACCCACTCAAGCCGCCGCCTCCGCCTCCACGACCACCACCACCAACAACAACACCACCACCAACAACAACACCACCACCAACAACAACAACACCAACAACAACAACAACACCAGCACCACCACCACCAACAACAACAACATTCGAAACATTTATTTATAGCTACAGATGTATAATATTAGTTTTCTTTATATGTACATTTTTTTTTTTTTTTTTTTTTTACATCTTCAGCATGCCTATGTGGAGATGAGCTTTTCAGGCAACAACAACTCCGATCAAACGACGAGCCTAAAGTTAATATTTCCCTGGACCTTAAAACGCTTATTGGCATCTGACCTTTCTCGACTGCAGTGATATTGATAATTAAGCTTAGAAATCGAGTAGAAAAAAAATGTAACTTCTAAAGAAATACGTCTAGCTATTGAACTCCAAGGCAAGGCGATCAGGTAAGACAGAAGTAATGAAGGTCAGGTAAGGTAAAGGTAACGATGATCAGGTAAAGCATAGGTATTGATTATCACGATTTAACCTACTCTAGGAAAGTTGACCTGCAAAATCCGGTGGGACGAAGAACCACGCTTTTAAATACGTCCAGTAACTCAACTCTCAAGGCATTACAGGGACAGGTAAA
The DNA here is from genome assembly GCF_024679095.1 of Eriocheir sinensis. Lineage (NCBI taxonomy): Eukaryota > Metazoa > Arthropoda > Malacostraca > Decapoda > Varunidae > Eriocheir > Eriocheir sinensis. Next base: position 3,711,145 of record NC_066573.1, read on the forward strand.
GAATAACATGCCTGGGTGTGTTACGTAACGGTTTCGGTGTCTTCACAAGAGAGCATAGAGGTCTGGGAATAGGGGGATAATTCATTTTTTTGTATTGGGTACTCCCCAATGTTGCATCTCTCTCTCTCTCTCTCTCTCTCTCTCTCTCTCTCTCTCTCTCTCATTCCCTTGAGAGCAGTTCGACTGATGTTAGTATGGCAGACCCCATTTCCTACGGCTAATGGCTACATACAACATATCAATTTTCTCTGTTGATAATAACATTATGGCGCAAACAGGCCAAGAAAAAAAGTAATTAGAAGTGAAGAATGTTGAATTCATTAAGGGAACGTGAAAGTTTTGAGTGGGCAAGTAGCTCTGAGGGTTTAGAGTGCGTCCTTCCACTCTATCACCTTTGTAACAAAATCATCTTTTTGATCTTTTTAAGCTATTCATGTTTATTCCGGCTTTTTGATGGTTCTGCTTACCGAAAAAAAAGTAATAGTGGGCTAAGAATATCTCACGGCATGTCTCTCAGGTCTACACATGCTAAGAGAAGGAAGCCAAGGGAAGCAGGGAATGAAGTGAGGATGATTAGGAGAGCAGAGGAGAGTAATCTAGCGGTTGTAATACATTCATGCAGGACGTCTGCTCTACATGTGCTGCCAAGCGTCCATGCTGCAGCAATATTAAGCTCGGTAAGTTCAAGCCTTGCAGATACAACCCCCTCTCCTCACCTCTCCTCCCCTCCCCGCTCCTCTCCTCTCCTCTCCTTTGCCTAACCCTCTATCAGAGCCACACAACAATAGCCGCAGCCTCTCAACAGTAACATTATTCCCCTACACGTCCAGCTTCCTTTAAATCTAAGGTAACGTAACTTATTTTCAAGATAAATCAGGATGGGTGTGAAACTTTTCAATTAACTGGACCGTTTTTCTCCTGTACGTTAGTGAGTCACGCCGCCTTTCTTTCTGTTATTCACTGTAAATAAGAGGCGAACAGATAGACAAACAAGTGTACGTGGGAAACAGAAAGAAAGGATGGATGCACTGAAAGACACACACACAAAAAAATAAGGTGAAGAAACAAACTGACATTTCGGAAATCAGACTGGCTGGCAGACGAGGGGTACAAAGCAGACAGACAGACACACAGACAGACAGACAGTCAGTCACGAAAGCTGACACACACACACACACACACACACACACACACACACACACACACACACACACACGTATACATTCACAGCATGATCTTCCCGTCTGGTCGGAGTGGAGGCAACACCTGCAGGCACGATGACCTTGTGCACAACTGGGCGAAGAGGAAAACAGGTAGACTGTTCGATGTACAGGTGAATAGATAGAAAGACATTCATTCATACACACATACATACATACATACATACATACATACATACATATATACATACATACATACATGTATACATACATACATACATATATACATACATGCATACATATATACATGAATTGATAGATAAATAAATGATATATTGACCGCAGAACACACCAGACTGAATAAAAAAAAAAGAATTATACGATGATATCCGAGTGATGATTCCGCGTAATGCAACAGGTAAAACATATTCGCACAATGGCATAAATAATCATCAAAAGAAAGAAGAATAGAAAGCAGACTAAAATAAAATAAAAAGATAAAAATCCATTGTTAAAGTAGGTATATGGTAAGGCCCCCACCCACCCACACCTCTCACACACATAGGGCAAGAACGTGAACTCACAAACTCACAAACAAACAAAAGACCCACCATCCGATACACCGCACAACCGACAGACGAACCAACAGCCTAACCGACAGACAGACCGACAACACCCATCACTTCCCCCTTCCACCCGGACACAAAGAGGCGGCGACGTGATACCGTGATTGCGTCCGGGCTGTCAAGGTGATCGTTTAATATTATTGTCGCTTTGAACCGAGGGGCGATTAATGCAATGGTGATGGAAGCGTGTCATGATGTCGGTAATCAGCAGACTTTGTTATTTGTACGTCTTTTCTCTCTCTCTCTCTCTCTCTCTCTCTCTCTCTCTCTCTCTCTCTCTCTCTCTCTCTCTCCATGTTTATGTGTCTTTAAATTGGTGATTTTGCTTATTTTTATATTTTCTCGCATCCTTTTCCTGTGTTTCTTTATGTGTGATTTTGATTTTCTTTGTTTTTCTCTGTACTACGTATCTAATTTTTTGCTTCTCTCACTACCTCTCTTTTCGCTCTCTGTTTGTCGCTATTATTCTTAGTCTGTCTGTCCGCTTGTTTATCTGCCTGTCTGTCTGTGTATGTCTATCTATCTTACACACACACACACACACACACACACACATTAAACTCCATAGTTAACTAAGTGACGGCATTTAGAGAAGGTAGCTAAGTGTTTAGCGCGTGGACGTGGTGATCTCAAGGATCCAGGCTCATGTCCCACAGCGGGCCCCTGACAATTTCCAGCCATCTCAATGTGACGGAAGATTACTCACATGCTGCCCAAATTTTCAATCAATTCCTACCTCAGTGACTTCGGTCAAGAGGAGCACCGAGGGACAGCATGGGTCAAGAAAGTCATACATGCGGCAGCCACTTAAAATAAAACTATCCTGCGCCTTCTACGGGCCGTGGCCATCCCTCAGGCCCCCAAGAAACCGTGCCGAGGCAATGGGCAGCACACAACAAAGGGCCAATAGAGGAATGGAGTCTCCTTTGATAGCTTATTAAAAAGCTGTTCATGAAAAAAAAGAGAATTAGAAAGGAAGAAAAGGCGAAAAAGAGAAAAGAAAAAAAATAATTACAAAACTCCAGGCTATCTGACTCCAAAACCACACCAGGAGTAAAGCCACACAGACGGAATTCATGCAAGGGAAAAATAGCAAAAAAAGGGCGGAGGGGAAAGGCAAGCGAGGCTGACGGACGAAGAGGCCAATTTACTTTTTCCCTTAACCCATAACCCCCATGACCTAGTTTTTGGATGGCGACCCTGGGAGACCCTTACGATCAGCCGCAGAGGAGGAGGAGGAAGAGCAGAGGGAGGAGGAGGAGGAGGAGGAGGAGGAGGAGGAGGAGGAGGAGAAGGAGGAAGAGGAGTCTATTGTGGTTTCCCCCTTTCTCTCCTCACTCCCTTACTCCCCTCCCATCACTTCACTTTCCCATCACTCTTGTTCACCCACGATATTCCATCCTTTCTCTTTCCTCTTCTTTCCCTCTCAACTTTCCCGTCCCCTTATCTCGATCCCTTTACTCCTCCCTTTCCTTTTCCTCTCTTCCATTCCCCTCCACTTTCCCTCCCCCCCTTGCTCCCCCTCCCGTTCCTCTTATCACCTTTTGTTCCTCCCTTCCCTCTCAGTTTTTCCATCCCTCTTGTTCTCCACTGTTCTCCTTTCCCTTTTCTCCTCTCCCTTCCTTCTGCACTTACCCTCCATCCTTCTCTCCTTCTTTAGTCTCCCCTTTCATTTGCCTCTTCTCCATTTCCTCTCCAATCACGCTCTAAAATCCCTCTTTATTTACTTTATTATCCTTTTTTTATCCCTCTGTTTCCTGACTCTCTTACTATTGCCTTATCACACAGTCCCCTTTTTTTCCCTTTTCCCAAATACTTGCAAAAAATCTACTATATTATTACTCTACATGCCTTCCCCTTCCTTTCACTCACTTCCTTTCCCTACCCGTTCCCTTCTCTCTTCTTCCCTCCCCTACAAATCCCTATCACAAAGTCCCTTTTTTTAATTACTCATTCCCTCATTCTTTTTTCCTGCCCCTTATACTTAATTCCCTCCTTTCGCGTCCCATCCTTCCCTTTCCCGTCATTTCTTACCTTTCCTTAAACTTATAAAGCGAAAATAAAGTTCCCACTCTGTCTCCCCATTCGTATAATCAGCGCCGTTTATGTTCCATTTCATAAGAATGGCAATGTCAACTTGGTATTAATTCGAGGAAAGCTCATGAATGAAACAGATAAATAAAAGCAATAAAATTCAGTGACATGTTAATAAAAATGTTGTAGTTCCAAGAAAATAAATGAATGAGAGATGTAAAATATGGAACACACACACACACACACAAAAAAAAAAAAAATCAAATTGATTAAGATAAAAACAACAGGACCATAAAAAAAACCCCACTAACAAGCTCACGCATATACACAAATAAAAACTAGGTAAAGATTCCATGAAAACAAATTGAAGAAACACACTGACCTAATGACTGAACGAACGAACGAATGAAAGACTAACCTAATGAGTGAACGAACGAACGAATGAATGAAAGACTGACCTAATGACCGAACGAACGAACGAACGAATGAAAGACTGACCTAATGACTGAACGAACGAACAGGAAAAGTAAACACACAAGAATAATGACGAAAAAAACCCCCATTAAGATACCAAAAAACGACTGGAAGAAAACAAACAAACTAGAAAATAAAACACTCACAGAAAAACAAACAAAAAGAAGCAGGAAGAGAATTACAGCATGATTAGAGTTGACAAATAAGTGAGCTGGAAAAAGGCGAAAAAGTTGATAAAAGAAAAAAAAAAACGAATATTACACAGGAACAAGAAAAATGAATACAGGAACAAACACAAGGCAACAAAAATGAGGAGTTAAAGCGTCATTAAAACGAAGAAAAGAACGCGATAGAAAATAAACTAAACTGTGATAAATTCAAGAAACCAAAACACAAAGAACGGCTAATAAGTACACGCAAGCAAACATAATTATAACTAAGGAAAAATGTGTGATAAATATTTATGTACAAAAAAGATTAGGTGACAGGAAAAAAAGGTGTGATACGAGTAGAAAAAAATAAGTAGTGAAACAGAGCAAGAGAGAGGAAATAATACAAGAGAAAGTAAAAATAGAGTAAGGATTGTGGGAGATTAAAGTAAGGAAAAAAAGAGGTAAGGTGTAAGAAGAAAATAAATAAGAAAAGCAGGTCAAACTGAGAGGAGAAAACTTGTGAAAAAAATATAATAAAAATCGAAAAACTGAAAGTAAGGGAAGAGGATAAGTAGAGTTAGAAAGAGGAGAAAAGAGGAAAGTTTTGATGAAGGTGTGAAGAAACAGAAAAAAACGAGGAATAAAAGAATGAGAAAAATAAGCTACGTCACAGAAAAGTAGACAAAAAGTGAGGTATTACGAACAGACCAGAAAAAAAATGGATGAAGGTTAGATATAGAAAGAGTGAGTCAAGAGAAAATGAGACAAGATAAAACAAATATAGAAGAAATATATAAAAAAAAGAGAAAAGAGAGGAGAGCTAGCGAGAGAAAGGGGTTAAAAAAAATTAAAAAGGCAGTGCACGGCGTTAAGCATCGGACAAGACAGCGGCAGATCAATAGCCAACCAAGTGCTCTCCGCTGCCTGGCGCGACGGCGGAACATCACCAGCAGCAGCAGCAGCCTCAACAACCTCCTCCTCCTCTTCGTCCACCTGCATCTTCTCTTCCTCCTGCTCTTCCTACTCGTCCTTAAAGAGTCCCCACCGTCACCAGCGCCACTGCCACCACCGCCATTCTCAAATCGCACGGCACCAGCACCAGCAACACATGTGCCAAATGGTCCCAGCCTCTCACTTCTCCTCCTGTCTTCCTCCTCCTTCCTCCTCAAATTCCTCTTCCTCCTCCAACTTTTCCTGCTTCCCTTCCTCCTCCTCCTCCTCCTCCTTCTCCTGCTTCTCCTCCTCCTAATCATCTTCCTTCTCCTTTTCCTCCTCCCCTCCCAAAACTCATCATCTTGCTCTACCTCCTGTTCCTCTTTTTCCTCTTCCTCCAACCTCTCATTATTTTCTTATTCCCTCTTCATCTTTGTCTCCCTTTCTTCTTCTTCTTCTTCTTCTTCTTCTTCTTCTTCTCCTTTTGTTTTTTTTTCTTTCCTCCTCCTCTCCCTGCTCCTCCTCCTCCTCCTCCTCCTCTTCCTCCTCCTTTTCCTCCTCCTCATCTTTATCTTCCAGTTCTTCACATCCCCTTCCTCTTATTCCTTATATTCATGCCTTTCTTCTCCCTTCTCATTTTCTCTTTTTTCTCCTCCTTTTCTTCCTCTTCCTAACCCCTCCACCTGCCTGTTCCCCCGATGCACAGACCTCTAAAAGGCGTAAACTAGCGCCCTCGCACACACACACACACACACACACACACACACACACACACACACACACACACACACACACACACACACACACACACACACACACACACACACACACACACACACACACACACACACACACACACAAACACAAGAAAGGAGACGACATAGCAAATTAAAGGTTTGAAAAAGTACATCATGATCAGAAGGGAGGTAATTATATGTTTTCAGAGATACTGCACATAAAAGAAATGATCAACCAAAACTCTTTTAGAGCTGTAGAAAAAGCAACGGTGAGATGAAATATGTGATACAGATAAAAGTTGACAAAGGTAAGAGCTGTAAAAAGGAGCAAATTTGTAACTTCCTAAATACTGTAGAATCTTCCAGTCAGTATTTAGGAAAGAACAGGTCGAACGGATGAAATTTTACAACACCGCTTCATAAGCTGGCAGATATTTATTTTGTTAAAAGAGAAACCCAAGAAGAGCCGAATGAAACATTCAATTAGATATTAGAGAATTTAAGAAAATGAAGCGAGCTAATGCACATATGTTGAAAGTAATTAAAACAAGGTAAGTAACGTGGAGCATGGGAAAGGCTAACATGGTCCTTCTTTACATGAACGGAATCAAGTTTTACTCGATGAACTACAGATCCGGTTCACTACAGATCAGTTCACTTACTGGCGTTATAAAAAGAATAAGAGAAAATTAATATAATTGAAATTGGCAGAACAATTACAAAAGCATCAAATGCTATCAGAAAGGTAGTTTCATTTAAAAAGAAGAAACCAATGCAAAACAAACCTCCGAATTTACAAGTGTCAGATTAGCTAAAACAATGCAAGAGATGGATGGGTAAATAATCTTTACTTGGATATAAAATATTAGGTCATTGACAGAGTCCCTCGTGAAAGAGTAATATGGAAACTAATATACAAAGGATGAATCAAGGGAAAATATTACATTAGGAGGAAAGTACGCGTCCTGGAAAGAGGGAACAAGTGCAGTCCTGCAGGTTCAGTGTTGCCACCAATCATGTTCCTGATGTGTTGGCGGTAGTATCGGGACAGAGTTACATGAACATTTGCTAATAATCCTAAATAGCAACAAATATGAAGTTTCATGCATGAAATTAAGAAAAATAATAACAAAACTATTTGAAATTTTATTTTTTGGACTTTTTTTTCTGTATTTTATTACATCTGACTTTTATAACTAATAAAAGTCAGACGTAATAAAATACAGAAACAAAAGTCCAAAAAATACAATTTAGAGTGCAGAAAAGCTTGAATGAGACTAAAATCCTATGAATATAGATAAGATACAGGTGTTCGATAAGATTAAAAATTAAGGAATATTTATTAAAACAAGACATTTACATGAAGACAATGTACTTGTGAAACAAGTAATAAGTATAGACGGTTTGCGAAAGTGATCGCTACCTTTACATACGCCAATGAGGAAATGGTAAAGAAGTTAACTGCACCATTCAGGGCTCGTACACTCGAATACGCAGCGCCAGTATGGAGCGTGAATTTGAAGAAGTATGTTGAGAAGATTGATATATATATATATATATATATATATATATATATATATATATATATATATATATATATATATATATATATATATATATATATATATATATATATATATATATATATATATATATATATATATATATATATATATATATATATATATATATATATATATATATAGATATATATATATATATATATATATATATATATATATATATATATATATATATATATATATATATATACTCACACACGAAGAGCAGCCACAAGAAGGATGCCAAGCAGGATGGAGCTCACCTATGAAGAGACTTGATCATCTATGTTTTTTTTATTTGAAATATCAACATAGTATCGTTTTCCCCTATTTGACTTATCGCTAACTAGTATCGGAATTGTGGATTTATAGCGGGTATCGGTTATCGGTTATCGCCTACATTTGTGTCTCCAGTTAACGAATATCGGTTATCACCGATAAGGTTTTCCATTATCAGTTACCGGGTATCGGGAATAAGGTTTTCTGTTATTGTGCTCAGCTATGGACTTGACAGACTATGTGAAAACCAACAACTACTAACATGATTAAAGAAAATGGTGATATGATCATGCTCAATCTATGTCTAAGGAGAGAGAAATGAGAATAATGAATAAAAAGAACTAAGGCAATCATCTTCAAGAGAACACAGTAAAGAAAATACATGAGAATAATAAAGAAAGATGAGAGAAAATTAATATATTACAGGAATAAGTCGTGTGAACCAAAACCATTCACAGATTTGAAGAGAAACTGTGATGGCAGGTTTAAGTGTTTTTGCGCAGTGACTGACGTAATCCTTTAAAACTACGATTAGTTAAGTACGCACACACACACACACACACACACACACACACACACACACACACACACACACACACTTGAACATTCATATATCTCGTAAAATTTTCTTTTTAATGAAATGTAATAGGCCTCGACTTACGCCTTGCTAAAATAATGCATAAACATGGAATAATGATGATAAAGCTAATAACAATAGCAATACTATCAACAACGGCAACATTGACCGTAAGAAGATATATAGGGAGAGTAACAGTAACAAAGAAGAAAAAAAGAAGGAAGCAGACGAAGAATACCACAAATGGCAACATCAATAATAGTGCTAATAGTAATAATAATAGCATTAATATTAATAGTAAAATTTTTCATAGTAACAATAATACTCACCCCGTCTCCCAAGGCTCTCCGCCAAGCACTCGCCAAACTGCACTTTTATCACTTTCAATTTTCTTCCTTCGCTCCCTTTCAACCGTCACCGCAACGCATCACGGTCGTGTAAAGGGTCGAACAAGGGCCACAACGGCAACTACGACCTCTAAACCACCGCCACGACCACGACTTTCGCGCCACGACACACCTCCCGCGAAACTGACTGGCCCGCGTTGACCTTACCTGCAAACGAGAAATAACACATATTGAGGAAAAATAAGTCCTTCACTGCTTCATTGGTTTTTTTTTTATATATTATGTCTCTTTTTTTTGCCATGCCCCAACCTTCATTACGCAACTAGTGAGCAGGAACATTTAATGGGAAAAAAAGTCCTTCACTGCTTTATCATATCTTATATTGTGCTATTTCTATTGTAATTAACTAATTATATACCCATTGAAAAGGAAACCTATTTGTATCCGTTCTATAAAATTACCAAAAGGAAAAAAAAAACAATAGAAAAGTGATAAGCCCTTCACTGCTTCAATACCTCTTGTAATATGTTAATTTTATTACAGCTTACTCCTTTGTATTTAGTATGAGGTAATTAGTGCACAAAAAAAGCGTACCATTGCTTTTCTGTTTTATTATCATTTATATTTTTTTAATTTTATTACAATATAAAAATAATATTTTATATACTTAATAAAATAATAATAATATTTTTAATCAAACAAATGGAAAGAAAACTTGATAAATGAATTATTGTATTATTTTAATTTAAAATAACTAGCTACAACGGCGTCCATTTCATTGCATTATGATTTCCCTTCCCCTGATTGAATTTAATATTTTTAATGTAACAGATGAAATTAAGATCTTGTTACATCGCTTATTTTACATTTCTTAACTCAACCTAAAATAACGATCGCATATTAAACTAGCTGCCGCATCACAAATTATATGTTTATATATATATATATATATATATATATATATATATATATATATATATATATATATATATATATATATATATATATATATATATATACACACACACGTTTCGCCTATTGCGCCGTTAGGATTTTCTGGGTCCTGATGGTCGGCCCCAGCCTGTAATGGCGCAAACAAGTGCTTATAGAGGCGCCATCTTGTTTGGTGCATACTGTCCCCCGGAGCTCATCTTTGATCCTCCTTTTAGAGAGAGAGAATCTAGAGTCCGGGTTGAAAGGTGGTCTTCAGGAAAGCATGTGGGTAGTCTTAGGCCACTCGGTGGAGACTGAAAAACTCCCGCTTGTGGCGGCGGGTGGCAAGCGAACCCGCGTCCTCGTGGACGCGGCGCTTTTGAATCGATCCTTAACCGGAAGATTCAAAAGCACCTTTCCACTTCTGACCTTCTATCTGATCGCCAGTATGGGTTCCGCAAGGGGCGTTCTACTGGTGATCTCCTAGCCTTCTTAACTGAATCTTGGTCATCCTCTCTTAGCCGTTTCGGTGAAACTTTTGCTATTGCGCTGGACATATCAAAAGCTTTTGATAGGGTCTGGCACAAATCTTTGCTTTCTAAACTACCCTCCTACCGTTTCAATCCTTCTCTCTGTACCTTTATCTCCAGTTTCCTTTCTGACCGTTCTATTTCTGCCGTGGTAGACGGTCACTGTTCTTCCCCTAAATCTATTAACAGTGGTGTCCCACAGGGTTCTGTCCTATCTCCCACTCTTTTTCTGTTGTTCATTGATGATCTTCTTTCCAAAACGAACTGTCCTATCCATTCCTACGCCGATGATTCCACTCTACATTACTCAACTTCTTTTAATAGAAGACCCACCCTTCAGGAACTTAACGACTGGAGGCTGGAGGCTGCAGAACGCTTAGCCTCAGACCTTACTATTATTTCCGATTGGGGCAAGAAGAACCTGGTGTCCTTCAACGCCTCAAAAACACAGTTTCTCCACCTATCCACTCGACACAATCTTCCAAACAACTATCCCCTATTCTTTGACAACACCCAGCTATCACCTTCCTCAACACTAAACATCCTCGGTCTATCCTTAACTCAAAATCTCAACTGGAAACTTCATATCTCATCTCTTACTAAATCAGCCTCCTCGAGGCTGGGCGTTCTGTACCGTCTCCGCCAGTTCTTCTCCCCTGCACAGTTGCTGTCCATATACAGGGGCCTTGTCCGCCCTCGTATGGAGTATGCATCTCATGTGTGGGGGGGCTCCACTCACACAGCTCTTCTGGACAGAGTGGAGGCTAAGGCTCTTCGTCTCATCAGCTCTCCTCCTCATACTGATAGTCTTCTACCTCTTAAATTCCGCCGCAATGTTGCCTCTCTTTCTATCTTCTATCGATATTTCCACGCTGACTGCTCTTCTGAACTTGCTAACTGCATGCCTCCCCCCCTCCCGCGGCCCCGCTGCACTCGACTTTCTACTCATGCTCATCCCTATACTGTCCAAACCCCTTATGCAAGAGTTAACCAGCATCTTCACTCTTTCATCCCTCACGCTGGTAAACTCTGGAACAATCTTCCTTCATCTGTATTTCCTCCTGCCTACGACTTGAACTCTTTCAAGAGGAGGGTATCAGGACACCTCTCCTCCCGTATTTGATCTTCCTTTCGGCCACCTCTTTTGTTTCTTTTTTAGGAGCAGCGAGTAGCGGGCTTTTTTTATTATTGTTTTCTTTTTTGTGTGCCCTTGAGCTGCCTCCTTTGTTGTAAAAAAAAAAAAAAAAAAATATATATATATATATATATATATATATATATATATATATATATATATATATATATATATATATATATATCTGTGTGTGTGTGTGTGTGTGTGTGTGTGTGTGTGTCGGCGAGTAGTGACAGGAGAGGAATTGAGACCCCTGATCAAGGCCATGTCCAGCGGCCAAGGAAGGTTCAATCTATGTTATTCACCTGCTGAAGTCACACTTCCCCCGCCTCTGAGTGTGTGTGGCATGAAGAAAACACTCGGCGGCGTCTTTCTATTTCAAGAGAGGCGTGTTTGCCAGAAGATCGTATTTTTTTAAACATATGTGAATGTGAATATTTTAATACTGATTAAATACCCAAATATTCATGTTTCAATAGAATAACCTTGACAGCCAAGCGTAGAATTGAATTATTATATTATTTTCTTATTCTTATTTTTAGGCCACGATGGAGGAAGACTTTGCGGAAGCTCAATAAAAATATTTCATTATATAATTACAATTCAGGGTCTAAATAAAACTATTAAACACAATATAACATACATGTCCTCCCTTTTGACACATTTCGTAAATAAAGAGTAATGAAAGAGGATTAAAAGATACCATTATGCGACTTACGTGGGAAACCCCATTAAAAAAGAGGAGACTTATAATTACTTTTGTACTAAAAGACTTTCCAAAACATTTCCAGTGTGTTTCACCTTTGCTCTTCTTTTCAAAGTATGTAGCCCAGACGGCGGCGATGCTGCTCCTGGCCCTCCCCGGAGACGAAGGATTGCAATTATTATTCTGTTCACACATTATAAAGTATTCTCTTTACGGATTTAAATGATTTCATATGATTCTTTTACAGACATTTAATGGATCGGGAATCATTGTTGTAATATTTTAAAGATTTCATATGATTCTTTTACACACATTTAATGGATCAGGAATCATTGTTGTAATATTTTAAAGATTTCATGATTCTTTTACACACATTTAATGGATCAGGAATCATTGTTGTAATATTTTAAAGATTTCATATGATTCTTTTACACACATTTAATGGATCAGGAATCATTGTTGTGATATTTTAAAGATTTCATATGATTCTTTTACACACATTTAATGGATCGGGAATCATTATTGTAATATTTTAAAGATTCATATGATTCTTATACACATATTTAATGGATCAGGAATCATTGCTATAATATTTTAAAGTTTCAAGTTATTCAGTTTTCTAATGTTGTGGAACTCCAATTTGATTTATTTGGACAGCTGAAGGATTTTATTATTAGACATTTTTAAACACCACTTCCCCCATTTTTTCATCTTACACATTTACGCTCAAAAGTACCGCCTCCAGTTTTATAGCGTTCCACCATCGGAGGCTCCTCACAGCTGTGTCCCAAATGTATGATCCTGTTTGACTTTAATGTTTTTTGTTTGGGTTCGTTAATGACACTCAGCACTAAAGAAAAACGGATTATAAATGTATCTACTTCTAATTAATAGTCTGCCATGACTGCTAAATGCATGCAACTCATTTTTAATTACGGTCCTTATAAATCAGGTTAATTCATTACCGTCACTACATAATACCAGTTTACCGATAAGTTTTGTAGAAGCCTTTTTTTCTTGTTTTGTTATTACTATTTTTCTTTCCTAAGCCTCGCTCTTTACATATAAGAGCATTACTTCCTGACAGGGACGAGATAAAATTTGATTAACTGGAACTTTTACTCTCTCCTCTTTATGCCGCGGCACACAATGGCCCTTTACGGTAATGCTATCTTCGCAGCTGCCACGGTGGAAGAAAAAAAGTAAGTACAAGTATCTCCATAAAAAATAAAATATGAGAGGCACGGAGTAGGTAATGTGGGGCTTCGTGCTCACAACTATTTCATCGGTGATTTGTTGGCATCTCCATGTTTTTAAGGTAATGGGAACGACAAAGGCAAAAAAGGCTGCAACGCACTCCTCCATAATACATAACAAAGGAAGAAGCCAATGTGTGTCACTGGGTCAGGGAGCGAAATATTTTTGTTAAGGCATGATTAGTCACTAAACAGAATGATTACCCTCTCTCTCTCTCTCTCTCTCTCTCTCTCTCTCTCTCTCTCTCTCTCCTTCCGAATACTCGCACACACTTTCACAGCCTCGCCAAAACACTGAAAGGTTACGTACAGCACATAAGAGGTGTCACTAACTCCAGAAGTCTGTGGTACTGGCTCTTGTCCAACCTGATCCAATTCTTCAGAGTCTCATGATCCTCTAAACTCAGCTCTTTTAACAGCCTGTGGTACACACTTTCTCTTTCCCGACGAGCCAACCATGAGCGCATCCATGCACGCTTTTTGGCTTGTTTAGCTCGTCTAAGTCTCACAATACACAGTATTAGGTTCAGAGCAGCGTATCTTTGCCGCAGCGTGGACTCCATATGTTTGTTTACATTCCTTGGTCTGTGCTGACGGAAAGTTTCAGACGAAACACCGTTTGTGTGTGACAGGCCGCAGCCAAGATATCGACGATTTTCAGAAAAACGACGGAAAAAGTTGACGGAAAAAGTACTAGTGTGACACCGCCTTAAGGCGTCATGACTTTATTGTTACCTAGCCTCACCACATTTTGCATTGTAGCATGGACCCATGAAGTCACATTTTTATTTCAGTTCGTTTTAGTATCAATAAGATATACAATACACTTAAGCCAAAACACGACACTAACATATCTTCTGCCCGCTCAATTTCTGCTTTTTAAATCCACTCTTGCTTGAGAGAGAGAGAGAGAGAGAGAGAGAGAGAGAGAGAGAGAGAGAGAGAGAGAGAGAGAAGTCATACTAAAAAAATATTAGCCTAATGCATCTCTTGACCGATTTCTTTTGCGGTGAATGCATTTATAAATATACTTTTTATTTTTTACCTATTATCCTTACCTCTTATCCAATTTCATGCTCCCTGTTACTTATATTAGACACCAGTTTTGCATTGCTTTCTGTAATACATTATTCACTTATAAATCCACGAAGAATTTATAGAGATGGTATTTCTTTTAAGGATGTGAGGAAACCAGTGTTGTAGGTGGAATTCCTCAAGTGGAGAGAGAGAGAGAGAGAGAGAGAGAGAGAGAGAGAGAGAGAGAGAGAGAGAGAATTATTTCTCTTAAGAAAAAAATGTTACTGCAAAATACTAGCCTAGTTTTCTTAAATGCATGATAATAACTTAGTATTCGTAAATGCAAAATAATAGCCAAGTATTCCTAAATGGAAAATAATAGTATAGTATTTCTAAATGCAAAATAACAGCCTAGATTCCTAAATGCTAAATAATAGCTTAGTATTCCTAACTGCAAAATAATAGCCTAATTTCCAAAATGCAAAATAATAGCTTAGTATTCCGAAATGCAAAATAATAGTTTGGTATTCCTAAATGCGTAATAGCCTACTAGTTTCCTAAATGCAAAATAATAGTTAGGTATTCCTAAATGCATAATAGCCTACTATTATTCATATCAGACCCTATGACATACCGTTTTTCGCAAATATCTTTCAAACGAAGACTCGGATCAGCATGGGGCTTTGGCACTTGTTTCACACACTCCGCTAATTTTTGACGTTATTATGCAATGGCGGATGCAGTTAATTATGGTGTTTACTCTTGACTGTGATGGCAAAACCTGCGTGAGCCACTTATACATTCGAACAGGTGAGGCGTGACGTATTTGTCGGGTGTATCCACCAACTACCTCCACCCCTGGATCCCCCCTACCCCCATCCCTCCCTCCTACCCTCCCTCCTACCCTCCTCCCTCTCCCCTCTCTCTCTCCTCTCCTCTCTCTCTCTCTCTCTCTCTCTCTCTCTCTCTCTCTCTCTCTTGCGCTGTATACGAGATATGAATACATGCACACATATGACTTCAATGAATCATCAACAGTGATGACGAGGATGACCTGTTTGTCGATGGTGATCAATATTAAAGTAACATATGGTTAGTTATTTACTTTATTAATCCACCCATCATATACTCGCGGTCTATTTTTGTGTGCTTTGACTTTTTAACATATCAATATGAACCAATATCGTATGGCAGTCTTTTCCTAAAATCAGAATAAAGTCATATATTTCTCCAATTTCGTTTCACGTTTTTACTCTGCGATAAATTCCCGCTTCAATTCCACCTTTATTCCTTTTCGTCTCTTACGCGACTTCCCATAAATGATCAAGCGTCAGCTACGTACTTCATCCCATCATACCCTCAAAGTAACCTCTTGGAAGGAGGGTCATATACTCCTACAACTTTCAATGGTTGTATAACTGCTAAATAAACCTCATACAGCACTTAAGCAACATCAAATTACGCTGGAACACGAATCAGGGTCGTGTGCATAAAACACCATACCATACTTAGCACATACTTTCGAGTTATCCGCCATTGTAGACAAGTCATATATGTGCATAGCTTCACATCGCATGTACACCGTTAGAGAGAGAGAGAGAGAGAGAGAGGGGGGGGGGGGTGTTGGGGAGAAAGAGGAGGGCAGGAGGGAGGGATAGGAGTAGGGGAAGCCAGGGCTGGAGGTAGTTGGTGGATACTCGTCACAAATACGTTACGCCTCACTTGTTCGAGTGTGTAAGTGGCTCACGCAGGTTTTGCCATCACAGTCAAGAGTAAATGCCATAATTAACCGCATCTGGCAATGCACAATGGCGTCAAAAACTAGGGGAGTGTGTAAAACAATCTGTGCCAAAGCCCCATGCTGATCCGAGTCTTGGTTTGAAAGAGATTTAAAAACTGTATGTCATAGGGTCTGATATGGATAGTAGTTTCCTAAATGCAAAATAATAGCCTAGTATCCTAAATGCAAAATAATAGCTTTGTATTCGTAAATGCAAAATGATTGCTTGGTATTCCTAAATGCAAAATAATAGCTTAGTTTTCATGAATTCGAATTAATAGCATATTATTCTTAAATTCAAAATAATAGCCTGATTTAACTAAATGCAAAATTATAAGCTAGTGTACACAGTAAAATTATAATGTATTTGTCTTAACTACTTCATTGCCTTATTAGCAAGTTATTACAGATTGTAAAACTCTTCCCACTTATAGTTTATTACAGAAGTTGTAGATGCGGTATAACATGCAGAAAACCTTACACCAGACGAATAAAAAACAATATTCCTCAAAACAACTTACCCCGTTATAATGAGATCACGACCCTCGCGTTAAACCGTGTTGCTTTGTCATCTTCCCTCCCGCTCACAATGAATAGATTTCCGCAAAGAGCGTCCTGTTGAGCCTCAAACACCACCTTGCCACACTCCCGGAGCCCCATCTGCTGTCTCCCCCGCCCCTCCCTCCCGGGAGTATCGGTGGGTAGCTCAGCAGAGGTCAGCAAAAACAGCGTACAATCCCACGTGTGAACCACCAGCTGCTGCTAATGGTATATAGTTTCTGATGCAAATTGTATATCCATCATTGATACGTGTCACGAGAAGGCGAACGCGGCCAACCTCCATAACAACTGTAGCCCTATTCATGTGTGTGTGTGTGTGTGGCAAGGACGGGCTGGGAGCCGCTGCCGCCGCCGCCGCCGTCAGCGAGGGCCAGTGCCACAGAAGGCTACAGGCAAACATTTACTGTTTTGCAATCGTGAAATGCATCTTCATATGCTTGCAGTAACTGCTTGGGTTGCTATAGTCTGTAGGAAGATAAGGATAATCAATAATTGACTTTGCTTGAGCCACGGAGTTTTACTAAACCCCAATATAATGGCCTCTCTCTCTCTCTCTCTCTCTCTCTCTCTCTCTCTCTCTCTCTCTCTCTCTCTCTCTCTCTCTCTCTATATATATATATATATATATATATATATATATATATATATATATATATATATATATATATATATATATATATATATGATTGCATATTATGACGAAGGTGCTTTGTTACCACGATCCGAGAAATGGTTCAGTGGTTCGAAGCATCTCACGCTTGAACCACTGGCTGTGGGTCCTGTGTTCGGCAGCTCAGTCGTCAGTCAGCCGCACGGGGACGAGGTCGTCGCTGCCGTTGTGATTATTAGCAAAGGTTAGTAATAGTCTGCCTTCTTGGCTCTAGTGATATTGGTGTGAGAATAATGAATGTGTGCAGTATACTATCTAAATAGCGAAGGTGACCGGCAGGAGAACACTGGAGTTTATATCGAAGAACAAAGACTTGTTTGCGGCCCTAATCACTGAACAGGACCATGTAACAAAAAGGGTGTGCCAGGCCCCGGCTGTGCCTGAGATAAAGGGACGAGGCGTTACTTTGTACATGCTGTCGCCGTGAAAAGAAAGTTAAATATTTAAGTTGCAAGGCCGTTGTGCTTGTTATTGATTCGAAGTATCGGACGAGGAGTCAGCGGAACGAGTCTTCAGTAATTGTTGGTAATTGATGTTACTATCGCCTGTAGTTATAAGTGTTACACTGGAAAGGCAGTGGCTGGTGGCGGAAAGGAGATGTGGCACCTGTGTGTTTAATTACATTCGAGTGATACGGTATGAAGGGGTCGGGGCAAACACCATTATAATGACTAATTTACCATTTTCGGAATTTCCCCTATGTTTATGAAGTTGATATGATGTGTGTGTATAGTTTTGACAGATGACCAAATAATGAATAACTAAATCAGTGATCAATATTAACAGCAGGCAAGTGGTGGTTGGTGGTGAGTAATGTGGCTAGGTGGGTGGGCCTGCGTAAGTCTAGGTGAGTAGGGTTGTAATGGTATTTTTTTTTTTTTTTTTTTCTTTTTTTTATTTTTACGTTGTTGCCTATTGCGCCGGTAGGCATCTTCCCGGTGGGGCCTGATGGTCGGCCCAATGCTTCTTCCAGGTGGGGCCTGATGGTCGGCCCAGCCCGTTCTGGCGCAGGCGAGTGTTTATAGTGGCGCCATCTTGCGTAAAATCACAGAGCTGACGCCTAAGCCCCTCCCCCTTTGCATAGTGAGAATGGAGGATTACCATTCTGTCTTCCCCTCCCATGCCTCTCTCTCTCTCTCTCTCTCTCTCTCTCTCTCTCTCTCTCTCTCTCTCTCTCTCTCGTTGTGTGTGTGTGTGTGTGTGTGTGTGTGTGTGAGATCTACCCAGTACCCACTATGCGTCATCACAAAGACTCAACACCTTCGCCACACTTTAACATCGAATCGCTAGTATCCGGAGGGGCAGACAATGGTAATCCTCCATTCTCACTATGCAAAGGGGGAGGGGCTTCGGCGTCAGCTCTCAGTGATTTACAATACTACTACTACCCCACTCACCTAGACTTACGCAGGCCCACCCACGTAGCCACATTACTCACCACCAACCACCACTTGCCTGCTGTTAATATTGATCACTGATTGTCATTATTTATTTGGTCATCTGTCACAACTATACACACACATCATATCAGCTTCATAAAAATAGGAGAAATTCCGAAAATGGTAAACTAGTCATTATAATGGTGTTTGTCCCGACCCTTCATACCGTATCACTCCAATGTAGTTAAACACACACGTGCCACATCTCCTCTTCGCCACCAGCCACTGCCTTTCCAGTGTAACAGTTATAACTGCAGGCGATAGTACATACTCATCACGTTGTATGTATACAAAGCCCGTTTTGTAATACCTCTTCTTATCTTGCAGAGAATCTTCCCTCTGCAAGCTCGGTAATCGGGGATTATTCACGAAAGGGTAGCCTACTAATTTCGAGATGCGGACTGCTTATTTCTAGACAAAATATGATGCTGTTTATTATTGAGGTGGTACTTTTCTAAGGAAATCACTAAATGATTGACTTTTCAATGTCTTTTGTGCACCCGCCGCCGTAGCCGAAAAGTAGCCCGCAGAGAGGTTTAACTTGGGGGACCCGTGGGAAATCGGGTTTTTAGGATGGTGGAGCATATTTAAACTAATCCAACCGAACTTTATATAACCTAACCCATAACGGGGGGCTTCGCCCCCTTCGACCTCCCTCTTAACCAGGGGGGGCTGCGCCCCCCTTGAACCCCCACATGTATGGTGCGCCGGTAAAATTAGAGAAGTACAACAGTATGTGAGACCTCGGAAAGGTTATTATTCTCGTGGGGGTAATATTGGAGGCGAGTAGTGAATATGCGACTTATTTCTGCGAGGAGGTATTTCTCGCAACACCGGCTGGACCGCCGCCACGGCCGCCTCCAGAGGAGGCTACCCTTTCGTGAATATTAAGCCGGTAATCACTTTGGGAAATTGCTGAGGTATAATACGCTCGTAAAAATATTTAGTTTAAGAGTCTTTATCTTACGAGAGTCGTTGGAAGCTTGGAAAAAAATCGTTTCAGGTTATTCTTACTGCACAAGGTGAACAAATCAGAAATAAGAGTGAGCAGGAAGCCTTGCGCTGCGGGTCACAGGGACTGGTTAGGCATATAGCCAGTGTTCTGAACACTAGCATTGAAAACATAGCAATTGATATTCTGACGGAAAAGAACGAGACAATCCCTTAGTGAGGTGTCGGTGACGGCTTTGTGGGCATGATACACGTGGGCAAGCTGAGTGGAAGCCTTGTTTGTGGTGCGGATTTAGGGTGGCTGTTGAGGATCACTTACATAGGAATACATAGGAATACTTAGTGCTGTAGCAGTTAGGAGGTAGCAGAATTGCAATCTATAGAATATAATAATCGGTCATTGCTTAGTAATGGTAGATGTAGTAACTGGTAACGGTAGAGCTACAGTACAAGATGGCTACGACAACGGTGATGGTAGTTTTAAGTTGACGTCACACTGAACAGGTTGTTATCCGCTCATCGCTTGCCAAGTGCCGATAATTTTATGGCCAGGGTTATCTCGCTGGCCACGATTGGCGTGCTGTTCTTTTGTTTTGGACGGAGAGCAACTCCTAATTAAGCGGACCATACATGCACAGCCCTGGCATGTCCGGCCGACGAAAGTTGCGGGGCATTGGGGTCCACACAACAGACATCATCCACTCCCCCTGTTCACCCAAACCATTCCACACCCAATCATTCCCACAATAGATCATGTTCCTTATCCATAACTCCCTCACCATCCCCAATAGATCCTTTATCCTCAACTCCCCCTCATCCACCACTACCACCTCCATCACCAAGGGGTCACCTTCCCTCCGTGCCCTCATTATCAACTTCCGCAGCAACACTAACAAAAGAGCCGCCTTTCATCAAACCCTCCTGACTTATGACCCAGACATTGTTATAGACAGAGACTTGGCTCACTCCTGACGTAAAAGACAGTGAAGCCTTCCCGACGGACAGTCCCTATAACATGACCCTACGCAGGAAAGACATGATTGACAATAACCACGGCGGAGTCCTCATTGCGACAAAGTCATAAGTAGTAGTGACTCCAGCCACAGAACTAAACGTGGACTCTGAAATTATTTGGATCAAAGTACAACTTTAGGGCTGTAGAACTCTCTTCATTGGATAATTTTATCGCCCCCCAAATTCAAATTTAGAATATCTGCAGACCCTTGACGAATTATTATCCAAAATTAACCCCTCCAAAAACATATGGTTGGCTGGCGAATTCAATCTCCCTGACATTGATTGGACAACACAGGTGACACTGGACAACCCCACCCACGAAGGCAGTATACTACCACACACTGATAGGAGAAACTTGCATGAACACTTTATTGAAATAATCAACACACTCACTTATACAAACAGTACATGAACCAACACTCACAGGTCAGTGTAGGAAGACACAATCCTAACATAAGACATGGGGTCACATCCAACACACTAGACTTGTTTCTCACAAACAACATTTCTTTAATCACATGTACACGAGTACTGCCAGGTCTTAGTGATCATGACATGGTACTCATTGACGCAAACATTAGACCAACAACACAAAAACAACTACCCAGGAACATTTATTTATACAACAGAGCCGATATGGGTGCCATAACTCAAGACTTAGCTGATTTTATCGACTTTTTCCTCGACACAGACCCAATGGCCAATTCTGTTGAGGCAAATTGGACCAGACTACGAGACTTTATACACGACACAATGGACAAACGCATACCCAAGAAAACTATCACACAAAACCAGTCATTACCATGGTACAATAGACAAATGAAAAGACTATACAGAAACAAGGTAAAGGCATACAACACCGCAAAACGTTACAACGATACAGAACACTGGGAACACTACAAAACATACAGAAAACATTACAAAAAGAAATTACACAAGCAGAAACTAAATACACATCCACTTTTCTCACAAACAACACACAAAACAACAAGAAATTCTACAGCTTCTTCAAAGCACGCAGACAAGACTCGACCGGAATTACAACACTACTACACAACGGTTCCTTGGCCACACACACACAAGATAAAGCCGACACACTTAACAAACAATTCCAGTCTGTTTTTACACAATAACATGCAAACGTGCCAGACATACCAACATCACCACACCCAACAATTCCTCCCCTCTATTTAAACATCCAAGGAATTGAGAAACTATTATCTGAGGTTGACCAGACAATATACCCTGCAAGATACTAAAAGCTAATGCTTGCATTCTTGCACCTATCCCGCAGGTTATATTCTCACAGACGTTACAAACAGGAGAACTCCCTCAGGACTGGCTTTTGGCAAATGTGACACCAATTTTATTTATTCCGGAGACAGAACCCTCACTGCTAATTACAGACCTATTTCGCTAACTTCAGTTCCCTGCAAAATTTTCGAACATATAATTCGTACACATAATGGACCACTTTGATAGACAAAACATACTGACTGACAGTCAGCACGGCTTTCGGCCCAAACGTTCGTGCGAGACTCGATTACTTGTGACCACACACGACATTTTGCAGTCCCTTAACAACCCCAAAATTAGACAAGTTGACGCCATAATACTTGACTATGCCAAAGCCTTCGACAAAGTTCCCCACCAAAGACTGTTAACGAAATTAGAATTCTGTGGCATACGAGGACAACTTTCTAACTGGATTACCACGTTTTTGACTACCCGCAAGCAAAGAATTGTTCTTGATGGTAGTCAATCCTCATCTATTCCTGTAACTTCTGGGGTACCTCAAGGCACCGTCGTGGGCCCCTTCTTTTCCTTTCTTACATTAATGATCTCCCACTATCACTTACCTCTACTACTAGAGTTTCTGCAGATGATAGCTTAGTTTATGTACCCATTTTAGATAGGGATGACTGTCTTCAACTACAGGACGATTTAGCTGCACTTGAAGACTGGGAAGCCAAGTGACGGATGACGTTTAAACCAGACAAATGCCATCACATCCGTTTCACCCGCACTAACAAACCTATTCCCTTCATTTACAAACTCCATTACACAAAGCTAAACACTGCCTCTTTACACAAATTCCTGGGCGTACACATCTCAACAGACATGCGGTGGAACACACACGTGAGCAGCATCAGGGCCAAAGCTCACAGAGCCCTGAGGTTCCTGCGTAGGAACCTTAGCAAGTGTAAGACAAACATAAAAATTCTTGCATATAAAACACTCGTCCGGCCACACACACAATATTTTCACACCGTCTGGGACCCACACACTAACAATAACATAAATAAATTAGAGACCATACAAAACAAAGCTGCAAGACGGGCCAGACGTGATTACAGACACACCACATCAGTCACTTTGCTTAAACAAGACATAAAACTAGACCCATTAGCAACACGAAGACAAATACACAGACAACAAATGCTATATCAAATCACCAACAGTTTAGTAGACATAAACAAAGACACTTATTTACACCCGACAACGCTTGATCCACTAGAGGCAGCCACAACCTTATATGCCACACTTACCAGACTAACACTAGTATATTCAAATATTCATTCTTTTCCCGCAGCATCCAAGAGTGGAATCATCTCCCATCTCAAGTAGTTAATTGTCCCACTCTTGACACATTTAGGAAGAGAATCATTAATCATTATCTCCCTAATCCTGGCCCTTTACCATATCCCAATACCTTTCCTTATTCTAACCCTTATCCTAATCCTGTCCTGGCCCCTTGAATCCCCCGCACAACCCCCGTATATCATGCCACCAGAGAGTGGCCCTCTGCGGGTTCCCTAGTCTTGAAATGACACACAAAGCTTCATATGCAAATACACAGTAGCCTACGCGACAGACCACCGTGCCGACGACGTGGATCCACTGTCACACGTTAGAGATTGCTTCGTGTGCATGAACGCTCTCTGATTGGTAGTATGACGCAGGACTTTCTTCCTTTACTGTTTCTTGTCGTTGTTTCCTTCACTTTCTTTTCTTTCTTTCCTTGTTTCCTTTCTTCCTTCCATCCTCAGCGGTGCCTGAGGCGTCAGAGTAACGGCCCCGTGTTCAGGAGGACGCGAGTTCAATCCCCGCCCGGTGCCACCAAGCTGGGATTCTTCAGCCGCCGCCGAGTGGCTTAAAACTACTCACATGCTGTCCAGAAGACCACCTATCAACCCGGACTCTAGATTCTAGGATCAAAGATGAGCTCTGGGAGGGCAGCATGAGCCAATGCAAGATGGCGCCACTATAAACACTCGCCTGCGCCGGAACGGGCTGGGCCGACCATCAGGACTCACCGGAAAGAAGCCTTGGACCGACCATCAGGATCCACCGGGAAGAAGCCTACCGGCGCAATAGGCCGCAATGTAAAAAAAATAAAAAAAAATATATATATATATATATATATATATATATATATATATATATATATATATATATATATATATATATAATATATATATATATATATATATATATATATATATATATATATATATATATATATATATATATATATATATATATATATATATATATATATATATATATATATATATATATATATATATATATATATATATATATATATATATATATATATATATATATATATATATATATATATATATATATATATATATATATATATATATATATATATATATATATATATATATATATATATATATATATAAAATCTTGGTAGCCTCGTCCACAGTATGTGGATCTCGAAGTCCCCAATAACAGAATCAGAATTTTTCTGAGGAGAAATCAAAACAGGTAAAGTAGGGAGCATATGTTACTGACGCGCATTTCGTCGGCCCTCATCCCTGTTATGTCCCTTTGAGGCAGTGATGGATAAAAAGCTATTATTCCGGTACACAGGGACGTGTATCCATCGGGTTACCAAAGTTTACCTTCCAGGTTTTGCCAAGTACTCATCGATCGACCAGCCCAAAGGGAGGGATGAACAGCTGGGTGGGCTGGGGACAGACTGCCCTGGACTGGGATATGGACAGCCGCCAGGAGCAGTATTCTCTAGGGTCAGCGAGTCTGGAAGAGGTAAATAACCTCTTCCAGACGCCGGTGTCTCCTGTGTCTGGCAGTGGTTTGCGCACACACAACCGCGGCATGAAAAAAAGTTAGTTAAAGGCTCAAGAAATCAGTGTTATTGACAGAGGAGTGGAAGAGCCCGGCAATGACCTTGAAACCAGCAACTGAGCCGTGAGACGCAAGCAGTTCCTGGAACTAATATCGACTCAGGTCCAAGGATGAGTAAGAGCACTCATATTTGTCTTTCACCAGACCTTCAGCGAACGCCCGTTCCGATTATACACAACGAGCCCAAATTCGGTTCCTTCAATCCCTATAAAAAGACATCCCTATAAAAAGACAAAGTATATAAAGGGAAACCAAGCCAATGCCCTTGAATTAGTGGTCGGAGCAAGTTGTCCAATCTACCACAAGCCTCTCAGAATTGAAGGTTAAAGGAGTTCAACGTCAAGGAGTGCAGAGGAAGGGAGGGACACGGGCGTGGTTGAGGGGATGAGGATAAAAATGGGTGAAGGTGAGGCTGTGAGGGTGCTGGGCAATAGGAATGGAGCAGAAGAAAGGGCAGGAAGAAGTTCGTTACCATAGTTCCATGAGGGAGCTTGTAAGGCACAGATAGGTATTAGGAATGTGTAATAGTACGTGATAGGTATAGGTGGCATGTCGAATAATCGTTCCACATTGCACCACACCCACTATTCAGCATTCCACCCACCTATCACACATACTATTACGCCTACCAATCCGGGGAAGAGGTGGCCGAGTGTTCAGCGTGCGGGCGTAGTGAGCCACCGAAACACGCTGATTTTTAAAACCATCACCGAGTGGCGGAAGATTACCCACATGTTCTCCAGATCTCCAATGAAGCCTAACCTCGGTTACTTTGTTCAAGAGGAGCACCGGGGGGCAGCATGGGACAAGCAGGAGTCATACATCACAGCAGCCACTGTAAATAGTAAAGTTAGCCTGCGCCAGTATAGGGTTGGGGTCCCACAAGAGGCCCCTTGAGAGAGCCTACCAGCGCTCTAGACAGCATCTAAAAAAATAAAAAAATAAATCCACCTACCCATCTGTGCTTTAGAAGCTAGAAAGACAAGAGAGGGAGCTAGGAAGGGCAGGCGGGGGAGCTAGCAGGGCCAGCTGACCAGCAGGAGGAGGGTTCTTAGTGTGTGTGTGTGTGGTGGTGGTGGGGGGGGGCGGAGTGTGTATGTGGGGGCGCTCCACTCACACAGCTCTTCTGGACAGAGTGCAGTCTAAGGCTCTTCATCTCATTGACTCTCCTGTTCTTACTGATAGTCATCTACCTCTTAAATTCCGCAGCCATGTTGCTTCTCTTTCAATCTTTCGATATTTTTACGCTGACTGCTCTTCTGAACTTGCTGACTGCATGCCTCCCCCCCCACATTCCGCGGCCTCGCCACACACGACTTTCTACTCATGCCCATCCCTATACTGTCCAAACTCCTTCTGCAAGAGGTAAGCAGCATCTTCACTCTTTCATCCCTCACGCTGGTAAACTCTGGAACAATCTTCCTTCATCTGTATTTCCTCCTGCCTACGACTTGAACTCTTTCAAGAGGAGGGTATCAGGACACCTCTCCTCCCGAAATTGACCTTTCTTTCGGCCACCTCCTTTGATTCTTTTTTTTTGGGAGCAGCGAGTAACGGGCTTTTTTTTATTATTGTTTCCTTTTTTTGTGCCCTTGAGCTGTCTCCTTTGTTGTAAAAAAAAAAAAAAATACAAGTACATGAAAGACAAGCTTGTATCAAACAGTATAGACATACCATATTCGAACGATCTATTAGGGAGGTTCAGGTGATTCTTCGGTGGGCTAAAGTAACTTTTCCTCCAGTTTGTTCACTCACCACCATCATCATTAACCCGTCCACCCGCTGCGACTGGCACGGATTTCGCCTTCACTGGTAGCCCGGTAAAATATATTCTCAGGTCTTTCTCCGCCTCTGTGGTGGATAGTGGAGTGTTTCCCATGTGGTATTGGTATAGTGGATTTGGTATTATTTTACGACTTCACCAGTTTCGAGATGGCTTTTCTTACCCCTCTCATTAGAATTAGCTCCGTATTGTGATCAATTTGAACCCCATAAACACCCACCGCAAATGATTTATAACGGCGCTACAGATTTTCAAAGATTTTATCTGTTTGGGAGGCAGGGCGGGCGGTCAGGCGGACGGTCCGGGTCACGGTGTGACGCTCACCGCGCCGACTGTTGATGGGTGACTGAGCACCGCCGCCGCGGGCATTCGCTGCCTCTGATGTTCGTTCGTGCGTTGGTTTCAGACATGCGGACGCCTTTGCGGCGTCCCTGATTGGTTAATTTGTTTGAACACAACCAATGAAAAAAATCATAATTAATTAAGCCAATCACATTGTTTCATTTTATCCGAGGAGGGCAGAGCAGTTGAATTTGAATTAGTTTGAGGAAGATGTCCGTGTGTGCAGGTTGCGAGCTGACTTACTTCCGATGTATTGCGCGTTTTTTCGAGAAAAATGAAATATCTCGCCAGTTTTTACAAGAACACGGTGTCCTAGCCACAGTAGTTCAGTGCCCAAGGTGTCAAAAAGACTGTAATTTGCGTCAGGACGGACAATTCATGTGGAGGTGCAGTGGTAGCTATAAAATTCCTAAGACAAAGAAACGCCGTTACTGTGACTTCAGTGTCAGTGACTTCAACGGAACATTCCTTAAGTATATTAAAGTGCCGGCCTGGAAAATAATTCTGTTTGTCAATCACTGGCTCAGTAAGCACTGGGATCACGTTACAGTGATCAAGTCTTTGGACATATCTTCACGCACATCTGTCGACTGGCGCTCCTTCTGCAGTGAAGTAACTGACTTTTGGTTCAGAAATCAAGACTCTATTGGTGGTCCCGGCATCGTTGTGGAGATCGACGAGACTCTCATTGTTCGCCGCAAGTACGAGAGGGGACGAGTGCTGTCTCAGGTGTGGCTCTTTGGGGGTATCGAGCGCGTGAGAAAGAAAAAATTCGTTGTTCCCCTTGTTGGGCCTTTGGGTGAAGCTGAGCGGCGTGACAAAGGCACGCTCCTCCCACTCATTCAGAAATATATCCGCCGGGTCTGTGATCGTGAGTGACGAGTGGGTGCCTACCATAATCTGAAAGACCTTGGGTACACACATTACACCATAAACCACTCGGAAAACTTTGTAAGTCCCAAGGATTGTGAAATACACACGCAGAACGTTGAACGTCTGTGGAGGGACGTCAAGGAGTCGGTGAAACGGCCAGGTATACGAAGTAAATTTTATACCAATACCTGGCCAGGTATCTGTTCATCAAAGCTCACGAAGAGGATAGCCTACACGCATTTTTCCTCCAAGCTGCAGCACTCTACCCACCGCAAGGCACACACACGCGAGAAGTTACTCCTCTCCAAGAGGAAGACTCCAGTGACGAGGAAACCGACCCGACTGATGAATAAGGTACTGTGACAGTAGGAGTTTGAGTAATTACATAAAAGGGGGGTCGAGGGGGGCGGAGCCCCCCCCGTTAGCAGAAAGTCGGGGGGGTCCAGGGGATCGCAGCCCCCCGGTTAGGTTAGGTTAGGTTAGGTTAGCTTAGGTTAGGTTAGGTTAGGTTAGCAACCTGTCGGGGGGGGTCCAGGGGGGCTGCGCCCCCCCGGTTAGGTTAGGTTAGGTTAGGTTAGGTTAGGTTAGCAACCTGTCGGGGGGGTCCAGGGGGCGCAGCCCCCCGGTTAGGTTAGGTTAGGTTAGGTTAGGTTAGGTTAGCAACCTGTCGGGGGGGGTCCAGGGGGGCTGCGGTTAGGTTAGGTTAACAGAAATTTTCCTAAATTTTTCTTGCCCATTTTTCGCTTATTTGGCTCCCCCCCCCCAAAACCCCCGATTCCCCACGTGCCCCCAGGCTTGTTGGGGACTGGGGAGGGGGGGTGGTAGGGAAAGGGAGGAAGGAGTTCTTATGCATTTTTACCCATTAGATTTTTGGTTGGAAGAGGAGGGGTGGGGGGGGGCCGGAAGAAAAAAAAATAGTGATTTGCGGTAGAAATGACAAGCATATTCTTTCAAAACAGGCAGAAATCTACCAGAAAAAAATAGTTTCGTTCCGAAATGCGAAACTGGTGAAGTCGTAAAAATTTACCGTGGATTTTCCCTCCCAAGGTGCTGGACTATATTTTTCTTCACTGAATTGTAGCAGCCACTTTTTTGTTCCATTCCTGCAACTTGTAGGAATTAAGAGTACCACAGTTTTATCACTTGCCATCCGCGTCACTCTCATCTCTGAATACGCTTTGCCGTCTTCCCTTGCTTTCCTTTCCCCCTTTCCATCTCCTCCAACCCTAAGTCTGTATACACCAAGTCAAGTCATACGCAGGTTTGTGGGAGGAGACACGGCCGAGGCGTGGTTTATGCGTGACACTGCTTGGAGCCAAACTAAAGAATGTAGAAACAGGGATTTAGAGAAAACGAGGAAAGGCGGACTAATTTAAATCAATCACTTCAACATGCCCTCCCTCACACCCAACACCGCCGTTTGTAGGCATTGAAATTACAGTCACGAAATAGCACAATAAAAAGACATTTTTTTCGTCGATGGCATGCCTGAACGCGCTGTGAAAGAAGGCGAAAATGCACATCCAGAGTGCACATACGGCCCCAACTTTAGTCACCCCTGAACTGGCGAGTATTTTTTTTTTGGCTCTAAGTGACGTCATCCCGCTGCTCCGCCCCAAAACCGCCTCCTGCGCGTACCGGTCGCAGTTTTGAAGCAGTGAGACTTGACTTTTTATATATAGACTTAGCTACAACCCTTGCCACTTCATTGTTCTCGTAATCTGAGCAGGCAACTTCATCGTGCAAATGTACACGCTGTTCTTCCTTCTCTTTTAAGGTTTTCTTTCTTTACTCGGTTATGCTCATCCCTTTTTTTTGTTGAAAAGTAGACCTAGAGAAGGATAAGAAGCGGTTTGCTGCTTTCATGAACCTGCAAAAAGCATATGACAGGATTGATGGGAAAGACTTATGGGATTTTCTGAAGATATATGGTGTGGGATGACTTTTACTTGAAGGGATCAGATGGTATTACAAAGATGCGAGTGTGTGCGCGCGCGATCTGGGAACTGAGAGAATGCTTTGGTGCTGGTCTAGTGTAAAATGGGTGTGTGATATCACCATAGATGTTTATGTCTATATGGATTGTTGTATGGGAGAAATGAAAGCCACGGTATGGGAAATAGGCCCGAGGCTGAAAGAGAGGAGTACGGAGCAGTCTTTGGTGGCAGGCCTTATTGTGGATGGTAGTGTTGTTGGTAGAGAGTGAGAAGAGGCTGTAGAGGATTGTGGATGCATTTGATGGAGTGTAAGTGGAGAAAGCTGAAGATAAATGCTGGCAAGGGTAAGGGTATGGTATTTGAGACGGTGAGAGCTGACTACAGAGTACGCTAAGTCATATAGTTAGAGCAGTAAGCACAAGAGTATAAGATATGGTTTGAATAGGAGATGAGTTTAAGTACTTAGGGACAGTTTTATGTAAGCATGGAGGAAGAGGTGAGGGAGAGAGCAGAGAAGGTCAGGAAGGTGGTAAGTGACTTGGAAAGTTTGGAGAGTTGGAGGTATAAGAAGTAATTTTATCCTCCCAGCTCTGTCATATGCATCAGGGATGTGGACGTGGAATGTAGAACAATAATCACGAGTATATGTAGTGGAAATTAGCTATACAAAAGGTGCATGTGGTGTGTGACGATGGCATGGAGAAAGCAATGAGAGCATGTATGAGAGGTTTGGTATAGGTGGGGTGTAACAGCAAGGATGTGGATTGTGGAGTGGTTGGATGGGTGAAGCGTGGTGCTCTGAGGTGGTTTGGACAGTTAAACTGGAGAAGATGCAAAAGACACTTCACTTTGTGATTTTTCACCTCCCCTTCCCGACTATCCCTGCCTGGCATATGAAAGTGCAGTAACTAATTATATGTAGATTTTGCAGATAGTGTCGATCAGCCTACCTTGATGTCTGCCCCTCGAAGCTCCAAGTGTCAATCAGCCTACCTTAATGTCTGCCCCTCGAAGCTCCAAGGAAGAGGCTGCGGCACTCCCTCTCCTGCCAGCACGCTGTCCACGCGCGCATCCGTCCTCCCTTTCTCCAAGGTATTCTTCAACTTGTCCCGCTTGTATAGGATAACGAAATCTCTGACACCAGCAAATTTATCTTGCACTTGTATGCGTTTCAACATATTCTCATTTTGTAATTTTTTCTTGTTTAAATAAGCAATTTTCAAAAAGCCTTTGGCAAAGCTTTATTTTGTATATATATTACTTGTAAAAGCTAATTGAAATCCCCATGGGATAGATTCAATAATTCGACCAGATAATTTACAATAATATTAAGGATTCGTGGGTATTGTAGGTCACATTTTTTTCCCAACTCAGATATTTCTCATGCTTGGAGGTTAAATAAATAAAAAAATATATAGTTTGTAGAACCAACCAGTTTGACAGCCTTTTGATGAGCTATTTAGACATACATCAGTTAATTGAGCCTTGTAGAATTGTACTAAGTCTAAAAGAGCCTCCGGAGAAAGCCTGATAATTTGCTGTTAAAAGAAACAATTTTCAGTGTACAGTGTTTATTGAAAATCCACCAGATATCTTGTGATTGTAATACAGAGTTCACTAATACTTTACAAGTGTACTAGTTCACTACATAAAGTATACAATGTTAATACATAAGCCGTAAGTAATATTGTGGTAAACAACTGGATAGTAATTTTACAATATGGCGATGTCTTGAGTGTTGACAATATTAGTTTAGTATGCAGGATTTACGTATTAATTTTCATAGGGGATCATAATTTTATATAGTAAGCAAACCTTCTTTATAGCTTGCCTGTATGGTACAATAAGGACAAAGTTTATAGAATAAACGATAAATACTGCAAAATTGCCCATAACACCAAAATTCTTGAATTATTGCAATAAATACCCTCAAAGGTGTATATAAATGCCTTCAATAAAAGTCCAAAATACCTAAAAGAGGCTCCGGAGAAAAACTGGAATCATCTGTTCTTAAATGAAACTAGTAGTATGCTCACCAACACCCTTTTATTGACCATTGATTTGATGAAGTACATTTGTGGAAAAAAAATGAAACTCTGTTGTCATGACTCAAAAGGAACAACGATTATAAGTGTCCTTTTCTCCCAAACAGGTAGCTCCTGAAGTATGGCTGCCCGCTGGGTCATGTATCGCGCACCACATTGTGCAAGGAATCTGTCCACGAAGTGCTGATATGCTGGAAGGCTACTACACCTGGCTGTGCACCACACCTGAAAAAGAAAGTTTTACACAAGAGTACATTGGATTCGTACTCCAAAGAAAATTCCGGTAAAGTATGCTTATTTCAAAATCTCTCCATCTTTTCCGGCTGTCCGGAAGGATGGTCAATAAAATGGTGTTGATGAGCACACACTACTTGTTTCATTTAAGAACAGATGATTCCGGTTTTTCTCCGGAGCCTCATTTAGGTATTTTGGACTTTTTCAGTAGTACTTTCTGAAGGCATTTATATACACCTTTGAGTAGTACTTTCAGTAGTACTTTCTGAAGGCATTTATATACACCTTTGAGGGTATTTATTGCAATTATTCCAGAATTTTGGTGTTATGGGCAATTTTGCAGTATTTATCGTTTATCCTATAAACTTTGTCCTTATTGTACCACACAGGCAAGGTATAAAGAAGGTATGTTACTATATAAAATTATGATCCCCCTATACAAATTAGTATTAAATCCTGCATACTAAACTCAGATTGTCATCAGTTTTGTCACCTCGAAGTCTAATAACATTATTTTTTTCTTCAAAATTGCGCTAAATGCTGCACTATCTATCAGCTTTAACTTTTGCCTATTCCATGATCTGTCTCAGTTGACAGGACGGGTGTCTTGATTGGGAGACACTTGGTGCAATACACTTGTGGGGAAAATGGGACATGGGAACAATCAGTATTGTTTGCTGGTACATTGGTTACGTGGCCCAAAATGGAGACAACCAAAATTAATGGGTTTATATTGGGAAACTTACTAAACTAGAGATTAAATTTTTTTAGGTTTATATTAAAGAATAATGACGACCAGCAAGTAGATGACAAAAAAAAAAAAAAGGTTTAAAAGGACTGCCACAGACTTCTTACTCTAATCTCACAACAAGCATCCGAAAGTGACCTACATTTATGTCTGCCATGCTGCTGAAGACATGGTCCTTTTAATCTTGTACAGTCTTCCTTCCACCTTTGCTCCCTGCCTGCCTTCCCTGAAACACAAGGGACATCATAAACACTTTTGAGATAATGAGGGGGAAACGGTGCTCCGAGATAGTTTGGACATGTGATAAAAATGAATGAGGGTGTGGGTGAGTCTTGGTTTGGATTTAACAGCAAGGGTAGTGGACTGGAGCCATTGGGGGAAGTGTGGTACTGAGATGATATGTGATAGGAATTATTGGGGATAAGTTAAAAAAGTGACAGAAATTGTATCAGAGTGAGACCACCAATAAAATGGATGAACAAGGTGGATGATTACCCGAGAGTTTGCTGCCAAGGGATTGAATGTGCAGAGAGCGATTGTCAACAGGGAAACCTTATCTTTTTTCAGGCGTGGCTACCCCCTCGAGATATATTCACATGAGGGGGTGGGGGTGTCAGTTACAGAGTGATGTTATTCATGTTGTGAGTGTTGACATGAAGGTGGGCAAGGCGGCTATTCCGTCCCCTTTCCCCTCTTCCTTTGTAACCAGACAT
Source organism: Eriocheir sinensis (assembly GCF_024679095.1). Taxonomy (NCBI): domain Eukaryota; kingdom Metazoa; phylum Arthropoda; class Malacostraca; order Decapoda; family Varunidae; genus Eriocheir; species Eriocheir sinensis. Next base: position 3,744,878 of record NC_066573.1, read on the forward strand.
TGAAAACTTAGTAAGTTAAGTCATTCAATCAGCTCCCTTATTCCCCATGACAGTACCCTCCCCCAATGTGTTGGGAAAGGGAGCAGAATGTGAAATAAAAACAAGAATATTATCAATATTACCAATCCTGGCACTTAATGAAGGCTAAAAGAACAAAAATCAGTGGTCCCTAAGCGGCTCCGTGGTGGAGTGGTTACTGCGTCTAGCTAAAATTCGATGAACCTGGATTCGAATACCGGCCTGCGCACTCGGCGTGCAGCCCACCCACCTGTTCATTCTCCCTTTCAGGCAGGTCGATAAATCGGAACCTGGGGAGAAGTGGGGAAAATAAATTGTGGTAACCCGGATGTCGCATTTACTATGTGTCCTGGGATAAGGGTTCTCACCCACCACAGGATCAAGGGCCAATGGGTTGGAGATAAGCACCGAGGGGGCGCCCACAAGGCAAACAGATATACCAAGTCGACGGATCCTGCTGGGAGGTGGGTGTGTACTTTGTATGGAAAAGGTGTCCACACAGAGGCTTCAAGGGGTATATCCAGAGTTGCCATTTAGCGGGTGTCATCACCGACTGCGTCTTTGGGCCCAAGAAGCTCGAACTAGACTTTGATTTATCGTTAATTATCTGTGTTTCTCTGGGACTTGTAACAATTACACTTCAATACTTTAAGTAATACTGTTGTTGTTAAAAATGTAGTTGATCAATCTTGTTGTTTTATTTATTGGTAAACGAGAGAAAATAAATGACCGATATAAGTTTCTCATCATTAAATTTTCTTTAGCATGAAAGCCCTGCAAAATCAAGCATAATTGGACCTCAAAAATATATATTTATATTACAATCCATCATGAAAGCCTGCCTGTGCTATAGGCCCCCCCCCAAAAAAAAAAAAAAAATAAACACACCAGAACTTTGATTCGCTGCGATGCCCTGCCCCGTCCTGCAGCTCATCTGCATGCATCTCGATAGCCCCACGTTTCTTGGATAGCCCGGATCAAGCAGCGGGTCACCTCCACATGTAGCTGTCCTTCACGCCCAAATAGACCTGAAAGGAAATAAAAATATCACTTGGAAAAGGCTTTCGAAATAAGAATATTGATTTTTTTTTTAAATCAGTCATGCTCAGATCCATACTGTGACTATAGTGAGTAGGACCAAGGGCTGAAATTTAAAAAGGAGGATACGAAAAAGAGGGCAATCGAAGTAGCTCTCAAGTACTACGACTCTTCCCTTATTTGAGAGTTTGATTCCGTATGGCCAAAATAGGTACTCTGTCTGGTGCTCTGGTGGGTCGTCGCCGTCACCCTCGAAGCTGAATTGGCGCTAGAGGCCTTCACCATCTCGTATGATTTATTTGTAAAGATATCACAATCAACAGACACATTTACGTTTGAGAGAGTTTGTAAAGATATCACAATCAACAGACACATTTACGTTTGAGAGAGAGAAAATCAGACCCCATGGTCCAGACTAGGTGGTCTGTCCTTAAACCTAAGTGATTCCACATTAATCAGAAGGCTTCAAAACGTTGCATTTCAGCTCTAGTTGATATTAAGTTGAAGGAAGTGACGGTCGAGCTTGTTTTTGAAGGAGTCAATCGTGTTACACTGGACCACTGACGGTGCGAGCTTATTCCATTCTCGCACTACAACGTTGGTGAAGAAAAATTTGGTGCAGTCTGAATTTACTTGTCTACATTTGAGTTTTATGCCATTGTTCCTCGCACGCAAAGTGTCATCGATCATAAACAATGTTGATCTGTCTACATTCGAGAGAGAGAGAGAGAGAGAGAGAGAGAGAGAGAGAGAGAGAGAGAGAGAGAGAGAGAGAGAGAGAGAGAGAGAGAGAGAGAGAGAATTCTTTTACACCCATTCCTTTGCCGATTCACTCTCAATCCCTTGCAGACCTTTGCGCTGTTCAGGTTTTAGGAAGTCACCACCAGACTGTAAAACTCTCTTAATGACAGAGTCTCATGCTCGTTAGCTTCGACACTGAACAGGTTACTGATATGAGTGACAGCAATTATAGTGTTCCGGAAATTTCACGAACAGTGTAATAAGATATCTTTTTGAAAATTCGCCGTTAACGGCATTTTTACAAAACCTTACCGCCGTTAAAGGAATAAACGAATTAACGCCGTTTGTGCTCAACACTGCGTGAAATATATCATTAAATTGTACCATTATCACGTAATATCATGAATATCATTACATTACTTTTTTGCCTTCTTAAACCTGTCAAATTTGTTGAAAATAATTTTGACAAACATGAATAAATATTTTAAATATTAGAAATGCAAATAACATTCTCAACAATTGTTAATGACGCCATAAAATTAGTGTTGTGAAACTGATTTTTTTTATTTTTTCATGCCAAAGTAATTTCTTTCACTTTCACAATGATAAATATTTACTTGTTTTGTTAAGGCCTTAGATATCGGGACACTTGAAGAATATTGGGCACTTGACAACAAGAGCCTTGACTCAAATCATTATGATTTAAACTTGTTCCCACAACAAAATATATATACTCAAACAAAATAAGACCATTTCAGAAAGCGCAAATAGAACTCCCGTCAAGATGTGCATCATAATTCAAACATTCTCGGTTCCCTTCCTTTTATTTTGCACTGTGGATATTGTAGATCCTCGTGCGACCTCACGCATAATGATTTCCAACCCGGACCATGGTACACTTTTTATGCGTGCATGCTGCTGGCTTAGTCTGTACCCGGCGGGGCGACATAATTTTCCATTTCGACGTTCTCATGAACCTGGGAACTGAATCTGTAGCGGGAAACTCTTGCTGGCGCCGCCGTCACTTGGGGCTCAGAGGGAAGATCACCGCTGAGGCGCGCCACTGCTGCGCCGCGTCACACGTGTTTTGTGTTTTAAGATTTTGTCAGGAGGTTTATAAAAGATCGCTTCTGTGTTTTAAATATTGAACGAAAACTTAGTAGGCGGTTTGCTCTGTATGATAAGTTGTGGCAGAAAGTTTCGAAATCATCTGTTATGCCTTGGAACGCTATGAATGTAAGCCTATAAATGACCTGCTATGTTCTGTAAGGCTTTTGTCTGAGCTTCAGGGGACTCACGGGGTTCACCGGTACAGCCATCCACTCAGCCGGCATCGTGACCAGTCATGCAGCCAGGACCCAGCCACGCACCGAACCAGACTTCAGCAAGCAACCAGGCTGCCAAGCAAAGCCCAGCACGCAGCCAGCCAGCCAGCCAGTCAAGCAGAACCTAGCACGCAGCCAGCCAGTCAGCCAGCCAGCCAGCCAACCAGTCAAGCAGAACCTAGCACGCAGCCAGCCAGCCAGCCAGCCAACCAGTCAAGCAGAACCTAGCACGCAGCCAGCCAGCCAGCCAGCCAGCCAGCCAGCCTCAGCGCCTCCCCCGTGACGAGATACATACTGAAGCGAGGTTCCATATTTCATTCCGACTGCTGCGGCGTCAGGTGGAGCAGAGTGTCCTAAATCAGCTTTGCCATTTGGGAATAGTGCTGCTCTCTCTCTCTCTCTCTCTCTCTCTCTCTCTCTCTCTCTCTCTCTCTCTCTCTCTCTCTCTCTCTCTCTCTCTGGCCGTGTGTCTGTCTGGCCGTGTATCTCGGAGGCTGTATCTCGGAGGCTGTATCTCCGAGGCTGTATCTCCGAGGCTGTATCTCCGAGGCTGTATCTCCGAGGCTGTATCTCCGAGGCTGTATCTCCGAGGCTGTATCTCCGAGGCTGTATCTCGGAGGCTGTATCTCGGAGGCTGTATCTCGGAGGCTGTATCTCGGAGGCTGTATCTCTGAGGCTGTATCTCTGTGTCAGTATGTGTTTTTGTCTGTCTTTATATGTGTTTGTCTCCGTGCGTTAATACGTGGCTATACGAAATGCGCGATGCTGATACAAAGTTATTTTCATGTTGTGAAAATAACAGAACATGCCGGTGGCAACGATAAATAAAAATTACGGTGATTGATGTTTTAATGGTATAGAGCAGTGTATCTCAAACTTCTTCAGTACGTGACCACTTTTAGTAGTACCAAACCTACCATGACCCCCACCTTTATAAGCCTTCTGGAAACGTACTGATTTTCAATGACGCAGATACATTTAAAGGTTAATCACAGCAGAGAGAGAGAGCAATAACCAAAATGTTTATTAATGTTTATCAACAAGGATTGACTTAATTGATTTAATCCTGTATTTTAATGAGGAATGTATTTGCTTTTTTGATACAAGAAAATCAATACGCGGGTCTGTGTGGCTCAAGGCACATCGCATGTCTGCTTCAGCATCCAACCTGTTTCGTGACCCTCCATGACCCCCAGAAAAAAGCTCATGACCCGCAGTTTGGGAACCACTGGGATAGGGGTAACATCAGTGGCGATGACGAGTAACGCAGCAGAGAGTGGGTTTAAGTGTACTTACAATTGTATACACCGGGTATTCGATACATGCGAGTTCGAAATATGTGAATTCGCTCATATGCGACTAACCTAAGTGTGCCAAGTATTCGTTTTATGAGGCGGGTGCAAATGTTTTCCCGCACTTTCCTCGCCCATAACTAACCTTTTCCTCCCTCTGATCCTAAAGTTAATCCTCAGGAGCTAATTATCAGCCTATATCGCAGACTTTGGGTGTGTCTCCCCGGAAGCAATGACTGTGCTTTATTTGTGCTGTAGTGCTTTATTATTGTGAAACGGTGCCGGAATAAATAGTTAGAGGGTTCCAAAATGGGTCGTGGAATATAACTCCCTATAATTAATGGGATGATAGGTTCGATATATGCGGATTCACATTATGCGAGCTTTTTGCAGAACGTAACCCTCGCATATAACTAATACCTTGTGTAATGTATTTCGCTTATACACACTCGCACGCACACGCGCACGCACACAAGTCCAGGGACAGCGCTACAGAGGCTTGACCTACACATGCCGTGGACGCCGAATTGAAATTCACGACCACGTTCCGCATATGTTCGAGTCACGTATTCATGTATTATCGAGTACCAATGTATACGGAGAGAGAGAGAGAGAGAGAGAGAGAGAGAGAGAGAGAGAGAGAGAGAGAGAGAGAGAGAGAGAGAGAGAGAGAGAGAGAGAGAGAGAGAGAGAGAGAGAGAGAGAGAGAGAGAGAGAGAGAGAGAGAAATTATTGCACGAAAAGATCTTTTGGATAAAAAAATCTATGTAAGACTAACGCGACAAAAAGTTGTCACGAATTATTCTTACCTCGTTCTTCTTTTTCGTTTTTTGTTTTGTTTTTCTCAATCCCTATCCTGCTTCTTCAACGCCCTGCCAATCATGACTTGACTTACACTGCCCTGCCCTGTTCTGTCCTGTCTTGCCGTTTAATGTCTTGCGCTGTCATGTCAGCCCTGCCCTGTTTTGTCCTGCCGTTTAATGTCTTGCACTGTCATGTCAGCCTTGCCCTGTTTTGTCTTGCCGTGTTATGTCTTGCACTGTCATGTCAGCCCTGCCCTGTCCTCTCTTGCCGTGTTATGTCTTGCACTGTCATGTCAGCCCTACCCTATCCTGTTTTGCAGTGTTATGTCTTGCACTGTCATGTCAGCCCTACCCTATCCTGTTTTGCAGTGATATGTCTTGCACTGTCATGTCAGCCCTACCCTGTCCTGTTTTGCAGTGATATGTCTTGCACTGTCATGTCAGCCCTACCCTGCCCTGTCTTGCCGTGATATGTCTTGCACTGTCATGTCAGCCGCAGCAGCCTGGCCACCCATGTCTCGTCTACCAAGGGTGATGTAACTGATGTTCATGTTATATATATATATATATATATATATATATATATATATATATATATATATATATATATATATATATATATATATATATATATATATAATACAAATAAACAAAGAAGCTAAGGAAAGGGAAAGGAAGAAGTGATTGGGTAAGAAAGGAGGAGTGAAAGGATAAAGGGAGTTACGTAAAGGGGTGGGATGGTAGAGGCAGAGTACAGGTGAGGGAAGGAGAGAAGGGAAAGAAGGTGGAGGAGGGGAAAGAGGAAGAGAAGAAAAGAGCAGGGAGGGAAAGAAGGGAATGAAAGGAGAGGAAAGTGTAAGGATGGAGGCACAAAGGAGTACAGGTAATGGGAGATGGAGAAAGGAAGAGAATGAAGGGGAGGAAGGGAAGGGGATGAAGGAACGGAGAATAGGGAAGGAATGAAGGGAGAAAGAAAAGGAAGAAAGAAGGAAAGAATAATTGAAGGAAGAAAAATAAAGAAGGAGAGGAGAGAGAAGGAAGAAAGGAAAAGAAGGACACAGGAAGGGAAGGAAGAAAAGGAGATAAGGAAAGGAAAGAGGGAAGCAAGGAAAGAAGATAATAAAATAAGGAAGAAAAGTAAAGGTTTGGGAAGAAGGATGTGTACGGAGGAGGAGGAGGAGGAGGATGGAACGAGAGTAAGGGTGGGACAGAGTGTATATGCACTCAGACTCAGAGGCAAAGGCGGAAAGAAACGAAGAAGGATAGAGGGAAAGAAAGGGAGTATGAGTAAGGGTGAGGCTAAAGGGTATATGCTCACTGAGTGCAAGGTAAAGTGAAGAAGAAAGAGAAGAAGAGAAGGGGAGGAGAGGAAGAGTAAGGGTGAGTCTGAAGGGTATATACTCACTGGTTTCAGGGTAAAGGTGGAAGAAGGAAAAGAAGAAGGGAGTGAGAAGAAAAAAGAGAGAAGAAGAAGCAAGGGAAGTTGAGGAAGAGTAAGAGTGAGGCAAGTAAGGCAAGGGTATCTACTCTGACCTCCAGGTGTAGAGAGAAGGAAGAGAAGGAAAGGAATACTAAGAGTGAGGCTGAGAGGTATATGCACACTGGTTTCAAGTAAAGGTGGAAGAAAGAAGAGAAAAAGGGAGTGACAAGGAAAAGGAGGAGAAAAGAAGGAAGGGAAATTGAGGAAGAATAAGAGTGAGGCAAGTAAGGCAAAGGCATATATGCTCTGATCTCTGTGTGTAGAGAGAAGGAAGAGAAGAAGGGAAGGGTAAGGAATGGACGGAGAGGAACAGTAAGGATGAGGCTGCGGGGTCTATGCACACTGTCGGCAAGGTGACATCCAATCTTCCGCCTCACGCTTACGTCCCGCTGAATCCAATTTCCATTTTCGGGTCGTGCTGGTGCCTTGGACCGCGAGGGAGACTTGCCGGAGGGTGGGGAGGACACGGTGAGGGGTAAGGAGGGAATAGAGGCAGTGAGAAGGATGAGGAAGAAGTTGAGGAAGAGAGAGGGGGAAGGAGGGAGGAGAGGAAGAAAGAGGGGGGAGGAGGAAGGAGAAACTGAGGATAAGGAAGGAGGGTAGGAAGAGAGAGGGGGAAAGGAAGAAGGAGAGGCGGTGAGAAGGATAACGAAGGAGGAGAGGAAGAAGAGGGAGGAGAGGAAGAGTGGGATAAGGAGGGAAGAGAGGAAGAGAGGTAAGGAGGGAAGAGAGGAAGAGAGGGGCAAGGAGGGACGGGTGAGAGGCGCTGAAAAGGATAAGGAGAGGAAGAGAGAGGGGGAAGAGGGAGGAGGCAAAGAGAGAGCCAAAGAGAGATGCAAGGAAGGAGCATACGTAGAGAGAGAGGGGGGGAAGGAGAGACAGAGGAAGATAGGGCATGGGAAAGTTGGGTGCATACGCTGGCGTATTTTTTTTTCCTGCACGATTAAAAACTGATAGCAAGGTCATGCATAGATTAAGCGCCCTGTAGCATCCAACCTTGAGTCCTGTAATTCTTGTCGAGAGGGTTTTGTGTATCGGCGCAAGAGTGGAGGTAACGGTTTGTTTTGGAAAGATCATTAATGGACAACGGAAAAAGTGGGAGATAGAAGAACCATGTGGGACAACACTGCTGAAAGGTTTAGAGATAGAACAAACGCCGTCTTCCACAGCAGAGATAGATCGGACCGTAAGGAAAGAAAGGTATGGAAGGTAAGCAGGGAAGAGAATTGGGAGGAGGCAGGTGCGTCAGGGAGGGGTGAATGAGACAGGAATGAGAAGGAAGGGAGGGAGGGAAGAATATAGGAAAAGGAGGGAGGAGGCAGGCAAGAAGGCAATAAAAGGTGAAGCCGCACTAGAGTGGCAGGAGGAGTAGGAGGAGGAGGAGGAGGAGATAAGGAAAGTAAAGGAAGTATTACCGAAGAATGAACAGAGAAGGAAGAAGCTACATTTACTCGCAAGGAAGAGGAGGAGGAGGAGGGAGGAGGAGGAGGAAAAGGAGACGAGAGTAAGGAAGAAATGAAAACACATCATAAAAGAGAAATAAGTAATGGATACGGAACAGACAGAGCAGCTGAGGATCACTGAGCACAACTATTTAGGAGCATGGAGGAAAAAGGTCGGCGTGGGGAAACTGAAATGAAAGTGAAATATGGTCTAGGAAATGAACAAGATGGGGCGTTGTTGAGGGGAAAAAATAGGCAGGAAATGTATCAGAATGATGGAATAGGAAATTGGATAAGGAAGGGCGGCGTTGAGAATGAGTGATGGAAATGTATATGACCTACGAGGAAACTGGATGAGAAAGGAAAGACGCTAACGGGAGGAAATGGAAAGAAATGCATAATAAAATGAAGCAGGAAAATGGACGAAGAGGTGTTGGTTTGAGAGGGAGAAGGAATAATAGAGCATGATATTACGTACTATGACGACTGACAGAAGAATGAGAGCTCCGAAATGGGTAAATGAACCAAGAAAAGGAGATGTGAATGAATTTTAAAAAAAAATATCAAGGAAGGGCTGAGAATACTTAAACTGAAAAGAAAGAAATTTTTGACCTGAGAAAATTGATAAGTCTGAAAACAATAAAAAAATATATGAATTAGGAAATGGACAAGTATGATGACTGCAAATGAACTAGGAAAATTGGACGAAAATGAACTAAGAAAATTTACAAGAAAGGCTGCAATGACAAAAACAAAAATCGATAAAAGAAAAAAAAAACAATAGAAAAAGTATGAAAATGAGAAGAAAGCTAATACGATATGTTTATGAAAAAATGACACGGGCTGATAACTCAAAAGATATATGAAAGAAGAAAAAAAATGACAAGAAAGGGCTGATACATAAAAAGTATATATATAAACGAAATAGAAAAATGAATTTGGAAATGTCTCATAGCTAAAAGATGAAAATGAACAAGAAAAAAAGACAAGGATGACTAACGCCAGTATATATAATTAAAGAACTAGGAAAATGGACAAGCAAGGAAGGGAGGACCGAGAAGGAAAATTGAAGGAAAAAAAGCAGATGAAGAGATCGCAAAATACAAACTCTCGTGGAAGTCCGTGAAGGAGGCGGCGGGGAAGAGGCGGCTCTCGAGAAGGCCAAGAGTGAGTGACTTTCCGGATTCGAAGATGCTGAAGTTAGGTCGGCGAGGTGATGAGGGAGGAGGGAAAATGGGGGGAAGGAAGAAGGGGAGGGAAAATGGGGGGAAGGAAGAGGGGGAGGGAAAATGGGGGGAAGGAAGAGAGGGAGGGAAAATGGGGGGAAGGAAGAGGGGGAGGGAAAATGGGGGGAAGGAAGAGGGGGAGGGAAAATGGGGGGAAGGAAGAGAGGGAGGGAGGAAGAGGAAGATAAATGCAAAGAAAAGTGCGACTAACGACTTTTTTTTATTCTGTCTTCGTCTTTCCCGACTCTCTTAGTCTTCCTTTACGTCACTGTCTAGCATTCCCTCACTATGCCCCTCTCTATATCTCTTGTCGGTGTCTAGTATTTGTTTGTTTAGTGTTTCTCTGTTGAGTTTTTGCCTACCCCTGTCTCCCTGTCCCTGTCTGCCAGTCCCTGTTCGCCTGAGTCTGCCTCTTCATATCTCTGCCTATCCCTGCCTGTCTGTCTGTTTCTTGTGCAATGTTGCCACCACTCACTCCAGCAGACATTACACCGGACGAAGATAAGTGTTACTGCTCCACTGCACTACTTTAATTCTTAAGAGAGTACACGAGGAAGTGTGACTGTGTGAGCGTGAGTGTGTGTGTGTGTGTGTGTGTGTGTGTGTGTGTGTGTGTGTGTGTGTGTGTGGGTGCCCGGGGGGGGGCGGGAGGTGGACTCATCTCGCCTACGCCATGTACCTCATACTTATACTGATGCTGCCATTGTGCCCCGCGACTTTCCTTTAATTCCTTTCTCCATCTATATCAGCTTTTTTTCACCTTTCACCTTTCTAGTTATACTTCTTTAATTAAGCAAATTCTTCTTTAACTCAATTTCTTATGCCTCAAAATATTCCTAAATCCAATTCATTCACTTATGTCGGCGAATGAGAGAGAGAGAGAGAGAGAGAGAGAGAGAGAGAGAGAGAGAGAGAGAGAGAGAGAGAGAGAGAGAGAGAGAGAGAGAGAGAGAGAGAGAGAGAGAGAGAGAGAGAGAGAGAGAGAGAGAGAGAGAGAGAGAGAGAGAGAGCATAATATTACAGGACGAAAAACATCCAAACTAATTCCGTTCTCTGGCAGCCTCCTCCTTCCCGGTACTCCAGGTCTCACATTGCCACACAAGGACGAGTAAGAGTATGACGGTGGAGCCAAATTTACTCATCTCCCACGCCTCCGCCTCCGCCTCATTTTTAAGTCCTCTTTGGGTCCAACTGTGGCGGCGAAGGCAGTAAAATAATCTAGAGAGGCGGCAGGACAAGGGATTGGCAATATGACGGTGTGTGTGTGTGTGTGTGTGTGTGTGTGTGTGTGTGTGTGTGTGTGTGTGTGTGTGTGTGTGTGTGTCAGGGATGGAGTATTCGTATTCGAAATATTTCACTATAGATGTATTATCATTCGTGAGCGAAGTAATATTATCCTTAAAATAATGTAACGAATAATTACGACTATTATTATCAGGGACGACCATTCATTTGACTGATGTGTTACCTTCAGCTAGAGCGCATAGTGTAACATTATGGCTCTGCTCGCTCAGTGTGTCCCGTACGCGTCGGTACTCGGTCTGTTACTGTCCTGAGTGGGGCGGGTGGGCGGCCGTCTTGTGTCTTCCAATTTGTCAGTTCTCCGTCACCCACACGATAAATAAGTCGTGGCAGTTTTGCCGTGAACGTGTGGCTTTTGACCGAGTGGATTAAATCGAGGCGCTGGGATTTAGAGCTCGTGATCTTAGCTTCAAGCAGTAACTTATGGCGATGTTAAGTTACTGCGAAACTTTGCCTACATTTTTTATAACATTAAACTTTCTAGATGACGGGTGAAATCATAAATATTGTTTTTAAAGAAAAGTTTTAATGGATGTATTCATGAATATTTGAATATTCGCATTATAATTCCTGGTATTACATTGTGTATGTATATTCATTCGTATTCTTAGAAATTTGGGGTATGAATTCGTATACACTCCCTCGCTTGTGTGTGCGTGTGCACGTGTAGGGAAGGAGAGTGGGTGGGCTGGAGAGGCTGGGTGAAGGCGGCTAACAATGGTAGTGGTCGTGGTGGAATAGTAATAGTAGTGGTGGTGGTGGTGGTGGTGGTCGTAATGATGGTGACTGCGAGAATGGCAGTGAAGATAAGTACGGTGGTGATGATGGTTGTCGTGATGGTAGTGGTGGTGGAGGCTCAAGTATATGATGGTATTGCCATAGTTGTGAATATAACAAGTATGATGATGATAGAAGTGGTCATGATACTACTGGTGTTTAGGTAGTGAAAACGGTGATGATAATAGTAATGGTGATGATTATGGTAATAGAAACAACTTCGTATCCACGGTAGTAATGGTAGTGGTGGTGTTTTTGGTGGCTGGGTAGTGGTGAATGTGGTGCTAACGGGCGTGGTAATGGTCGGAAGTGGTGATAATTACAGTGTTCGAACCCTCCGAAATGAGCTTAACCAGCTCATACAAGTTTGCTCATTGACTCACTGATACACACACACACACACACACACACACAGCCCCGAGACTTACCACATCGGACGTCAGCGCGAGGAGAGAAAGGAAAGTTATGAGGATGAAGAATGGGAAGGGAGGATGAGATATAACGAAGAAAGAGGAGGGAAGAAGCAGAAGGAATCAGAGAGGAGTACTACAGAATGGCAAAGAAAGGAGATGGGAAGGCGAGTAAAATGAAGGAAGGTAGCAGTTGTAGTAGTAAGAACAGAAGAAGAGGGCTGAAGGTTGTAAAAATATATATAAGAATAGGCCGAATAGATAAGAAGAGAAACGAAAAGAAGGAAGAATGATGAAGACTGAGGTAAAAGGTGTGAAGTGAAGGTGGGAAAAATATAACAAAGTAGAGGAAGGCAGAAAGAAAAATGCGAGGAAACAAGCAAAAGAAGAATGAGGAAGAAGAGCGAAGAAAATAGACGAGGAGGAAGAAAAACCGAACAATGATTAGGGCAATAAGAGAGGAGATAGACTGAAAGACGAGGAGGAAAAAGCAAGAAGGAAAGAATAAGGAAGACGAAATCGGAGAGAGGGAGGAATAATAAGGCGGCAGTAAATTCTGTGACCCTGACAATAAATTCAAATCCTACTGCAAAATCTAATTCAGTGTAACACGTTCTTGAGCTGCCTTTTGCGGGACGAGTCACACTGAAGGAGGAGGAGGAGGAGGAGTGTGGTGGTAACAGGAAAGCACCAGGAAGGGCGGAAGGGGGTGATGTGACTGGGATGCTGAGAAACTACGAGAGGGGAATGTATATATGGATGGTGGGTAGCGGGTGAATGGTCCAGTTAGTGTGTGTGGAGTGAAAAATATGACATAGTATAGAAAAACTGTGGAGATGATTAAAAGGAAAGTAGAACGGTAGGACGCGTTAAGATGTATGCACTATATAGGAGGTGAATGGAAGTATGGAGAAAATGAAGGAAAACGAAGCAAGAGAAAGTAGAAACGGACTGGGCAAAGAGGAGAGGTCTGGGGATTTCCTGAAGGTTTGGTATGACAGCTGCACCTCGGTTGAAGGGGGGGCCAATTTAATACACTGGTGAGTTCCACTAAGATTAAAGAAATATATGCAGAACACCTAGATCTGTTATTTTTTTGGTTCTAAGCTACGTCAGTTTAATAGTTATCGAAGTTTATTTCAAAGTTTACGGGAAGCCTTTGTCAGAACATATATTTATTCTTTCGTCTGGCGAGCATAAACAATTCACCCTCTCGCGTCAAACACTTGTCCTTCCCTCTCGCGCAGCCCCTCCCTTTCGCCTGTCGCTGCAATCATCTGCGTGGAGTCGCAGCCCCTTCCCCTACATGGCAGCCTCGCTAATACCGGAGATAAAACTACATCACTCACCCTCGCGGACTCGTGATGAAGGGGAAAGGCGAACACGGAATGATATGTGCTATCCAAAACCTGCACAGCCCTACCACCACCACCACCACCACCACGCCCTTTTTTTGTATCCATCAAGAGGCATAGCAAGAAAGAAATTGGGTTGGGGGAGAAGATTGGGGAGAAGGAAAGACGTCTGGAGTGTAAATGTGTATGGTGTAGGTTCTTTAATTGTTTTGGTGGAGTTGTTTATAGGGCACCTTATTTACAAACCCTCGGCTTGCTGCATGGGGGCCTTCTCTGGTATGTGTCCCTATGGCTCCTTTCCCTTTACACCTCTCGCCTTGCTTAACCCCCGCCACCACGTTCCTGTAGCATCTCTCCCCTTCTCCCCTCCCATTTTGCCTATCAACCACCATCACTCGCCTCAACCTTTCTCCGTGCCAGCCCTCCCCTGCATTCATTCCTGTCATCACGAGCCCCACTGACGCGCCGGCCGACATGGAATCCAATACTTCGGTATCGGGATGGAGTGGGATTGCTGTGACTGCCTGCTGTAGGTTCACACGTGTTTATGATTTACGGTTCGAACATTTAAGTTTTTTTTTACGTCTTCGCCTGTGGCGCCAGCAGGCTTGCGTAGTAGGGCCTAATGGTCGGCCCCAGCCTTTTGTGGCGAAGGCAAGTGTTTATAGTGGCGCCATCTTGCATTGGCTCATGCTGTCCCCCGGAGCTTATATTTGATCCTAGAATCTAGAGTCCGGATTGATAGATGATCTTCTGGACAGCATGTGGGTAGTCTTAGGCCACTCGGCGGTGACTGAAAAATCCCAGCTTGGTGTCACCGAGCGGGGCGCGAACCCCTGTCGTCCTGGACGCGGCGCCGTCACGCTATTTTAAGGTTTACAACTGGAGCTTTGCATATTAAAGTTTTCTGGGGTCTTCTGCATCACCTCGTGTTTGTGTTGTATTAGCGTTTCAAAAGTTTATAAGTGGAACCTTGCATGTATTAAAGCTTTCATGGCTTTTATGCGTTCGACGTTTGTGCTCGATTTATTAGCAGTGTTTTAACGTTCATGAAATTCCCTTGAAACTCCATAACTCTTGTAAAGCACTAATGTAATTGTAAATATTAAACAACAAATAAAAGTGCCCTCCTTTAGACTACTAGAAAGACAATACGAAACAGAGTCGAGCCTTGAACTCGAGCCACAAGACGCATGAACCGGAGTAGTCGTTCATTTACATATCTCAGTTTTCTCTTCGGTCAGTTTTCCTCCTTCGTTTATATATCTGATTTTTTCCCTGGTTATGTCATATATCCGTTGCTTTCAATCTAAGTCTTTCCTTGTTATCTTTTCTGCAAGGCCGTAACCAGGACTTGAAAATAAACGTGGCGAACACAACCCTACTGGGGATTTCAAGGGCATGCTGCCTCGGAAAGGTGGGGGGGAGGTCGGGGGATAGGGATGGGGATAAAGGAAATGCCAGACAAGGCGGCTGTCTCGTCTGCCTCAAAGTGGTTACGGGCATGTTCTGGTTCACACATGCCTTTTTTCATTGTCCTATCTTGCTTATTTAACCACTAACGAACAGCGCACTACTAGCCTATATGAAGAGGACAAAACAAAAGAATTAAGGATCGTCAAATCCACCAGAACGACACAACAGCAGGGAGGATGGACAATGCTTGTTAGCTTGGCGGGCAGTCACTCACGGCCACGACTATTCCTCCCCCAGGCTTCGCGGTGATGCATGTTTGCAACGCTCACGAACACCAGCTTTCCTGGCACCGTCACGAGACTTACCGACCTGCCTTTGTTCCCGTGGACACACACACACACACACACACACACACACACACGTGAATCAACAATTTGCCCTAAACTAAAACAAATGACACAACAAACCATTAATAGCATTTACCGGCGCCTTGCATGAAATTTACGGAACTGTATCTTCATGTACACGTGCACTGCGTGAGGCTGCGATGCCCGGCTCTAAAAAAATGTATAATCGAATGACTTAATTACACAATATACATAATCAGGGGACTTATTAGCAATCAACTTAACGACCACTACACATTGTTCAGTGGCAGGTCTAGAAAAACGTTTCCAGTGGCATAGTAGTTTTAACTTTACTATGTTTACGAGAAAAATCTTATATTTCAAAGAGTACTTAAAATCACATGATTTTCCGGAGTGCGTAACAAAACACAGCGAATCTAGCTTACAGTGTTATGGCAGTTCCCTCGTTATTAATCAATCAGTCAATGGGGGCAACGCCGGGGGCGCGTCGCCTCCTCGTTAGCTTATAAATATTACGAGCACGGTAAATTAAATTAAAAAAATGCAACTATACTCTAGACATTGTCGAATGGTAGTTCCCCTCACTTGTGAAGTTACCGAGCCCTCACGGTCTATGCATCGTTATGCATGTGTACACAACGGAGGAGAGGGAGGGAAGCCAAATACATAAGCAAACGCAAGACAAACAGCTCTCGACCCCCCTCCTAACGCGTGGGCTTCGCATCCCTCGACTCCCCCTAACAGGGGTGCTACGCCCCCCTGGACACCCATCACGGAATCAGTGGTTGGAGCCTGTAGAGGTGTATACGTTCGTGATTAACGTAAGTTATGGCACATCTACAACAATACAAGGCACAGCTGATACACCAAACGATGCTCACCGCAACGGTCTAGAGGGGCGGAGGCGGGCAGCTGCGGCCACATACGCCGGTCACTTTACGTTGCCTTCACCACACTTACGCCGTCTCACCAGCACCAGTTCGGGTCGCGCGTCACCTCACCGCAAGGTTTATGTCCTGTTAGTATACAGTCCGTGGAACCAAACACGGTGTATCTTCATTGTACACAAACCAAAAACAAGGACTAACCGTGATATGTCCAGCGCCGCGCTGCAGACATTACTGGGGGATCTGCCGCAAGCAAGTCTGTGCAGGCTACGAACCTCCTGCCCGAGCTGTTCGAACACGAGAATCCTGACTGAAAGGTAAACTAGCTATATTAGTCCATGGGCCGGACCAGATTTCGGTACCATCCGAGTGGGCAAAACTATACCTGTGTCATTTTGTTTTTTGCATCAATAGAAGTAAAATAATGTATGATAACAGTTCCGTGCTGGTAGCTTTATTGTTTATTTTTGTGAAAAACACACTTTTAAAGGTTATTTTTTTCATATTTTCCGTTTTTTTAAGGATACGGTGCATCGTACGCATAAAAAGTATATGGACTAAAGATTTAGTAAATCAAATTTTGCACAGGTTTGTCTCTATGCAGTTTTGCTATATATGTCACAGTGTTTGCACAAATGAAGTCGGAAGTGGAACGCACGTTTTCATCAAAATTAAAAAAATCTGTTTCCCAGCCATTTTCCGCTCAGTAACTCTAAAGCAAGTGATTTGGCGATAAAATGCCATAGAGATGAAATTGTAGGGTGATGATTCATATTTTGAATGGTACTCTTTTTATTCTTTGAATGTTATGTATTGACGTCTGAGAGGCTAAAAAAAAAAAAAAGTATATTCACTAATTGTTAAACGGTATCCATAGGTTTTTATTCTTCTTGCTCTAGCTCGTCTATTACAGGGCATATCAGGCTAAAAATTGTACTCATGGTAAGGATAAGTACTGGTAGTCGTTTTGAGTGTAAATAACCCGTCGCACTAGGCGTATAATCCTTTATTTATGTGTATTGTTTGAGGCCGCCGACTCCGATAATTCCACAACACACACAGTGTCCCGTCATCGCACTTTAACTCTTTCAGGATTAATTGGAAGTCTCTCCCGTTTTTTTTTTTTTTTTTTCACGATGTATGCAGAAGAATGTCTTATATAGGCTTATGCTAATCCGGGCGAAATTTCAGCAAGAATTAAATGTTTTCTAGTAGTTGATTTATTGAACAAAGTAGGTCAGCCTTCGCGCCCCGAATATGACCCTCGGTGTCCACAGGCTGCTATTTTATTACTATTATTTTTTTTCCTGTAACTTGTGTATTACAGGGTATATCGGGCTAATATTGTTAATTTGCGGGACTGTATTCATTTTGAAGCTCTATATAAAGTATCTTTATGCTGCAGGTTGATGTCCTGAAGAGGCCATAATGAATCTCGTTGATAAAGAAGGCAGCAAGTTGCCGGCAAAGCGACCACGCATGACATGCCTGATACACTGCTCGGATGAAGACTCTGATCATATGGTGTCACCACAGAACCTGGAATCATGGAAAACTCTTCTGAAGGCAGCAGAAATCAGGGAACATGGTCCAGTTTTGGAACTCGCCAAAGACTTGCCTGATGGCGAAATACCAGCAATACAATATCATCGTATGTGCCGCAGTATTTTCACAATGAAGCGACTCCTGAAAGAATGTATCGCAAAGAAAGCTGCCTGTGTTGAGCCTACAGAACAAGGTTCTAGATCATCTAGAAGAGATGCACCGAGCTCTTCCACCTCAAGAGTGTTTGACAAGCGGTGCATTTTCTGTGAAAAGTCAAGCAAATACCTAAAGGGTCAAAAGACTAGAGAAACCCTCATACAGTGTTCAGAGTTGAGGTCTGATGATCGAATCCGAATTTCAGCAGCCAGAAAACTGGACAACAGAATTCTTGCCATCACGAGTCGAGAACTTGTTGCTGCTGAGGGACACTACCACAGATCCTGCTACCGTGCCTATACACGCGAAGAGCCTGCTGTCACCAGTGCCGCATCGGAGCAGGAAGATGATATCGATTCACAGTACAAATCTGCAGAGAAGCGCTCCTATGATGAACTGTTCTTGTACATAAGGAACGAACTCATTCCAAAGCCAGAAATACTATGCATGACAGACCTCACGTCCAGGCTAGTGTCCTCAATGAATTCTTTTGGTATTAAAGATGTTACAGACTCGACAAAGAAACACCTGCGCCGAAAGCTAGAAACAGAGTTTTCAGATTCTATCCACATTATTTCCGATGACAAAGGAAAGCTCCTCCTGTACCCAGACAGTCTGTCTATGTGTGAGCTTGTCAAAACCACCACTGTCTTGAAGAAGGAGCTGGAGCATGCCAGATCTGTCAACACTAGAGATGTGGTCAAGAAAGCAGCATTGCAAATGAGGAATGACATTAAGAAGCAAGGCAAGCATGGCCACCTCATGTGGAGCAGGATGAGCTAGACATCATTCCCAAGTCGATCACTCATTTTCTACAGACACTCCTGACGGGGGATTGTGACTGCACCACTCCATCAGAGAGAGTGAAACGACTCACTACATCCTTTGGCAGCGATATGGTATATGCGGTCAGCTGTGGAAGGATAAAACCACCAAAGCAACTACTTCTACCATTTGCTGTGAAGTCGCTAACAGGAAATACTGAACTTATACACACTTTGAATCGGCTTGGACACAGTGTATCGCATTCACAGGTTCAGGAAATAGACACAGCTCTTTGTCTTCAAAAGATGGAGCTCTCAAGAGATGACACACCACTACCCACGAACATCTACCCGAATGTCTTCACCACTCTGGCCTGGGACAATATTGACAGGCTTGAGGAGACGGTTAGTGGCGCAGGCACATCCCATCGAGTCAATGGAATCGCTGTGCAGGCAGAAGTCATTGATGCGACACCACAGAGAGTCATGCCTGCAATCCCCAAGTCAAAGAAGAGAAGCATCAGCCCTGCTCAACAGAGGCTACCCTCCTACAATGCTGGACAGCGAGTAGGGCCATCACAAATGCAAAGCTTAGATTTTGACACAATTGAAACTGTTAAAGATGCAAGAGCAAAGAACCTGGTCTGGTTATTGACTAGAATGTGTTCTCCCAATGCTCAGAACATTAGCAGCTGGACAGGCTTCAATATTAAGATCCGCAACGGAGTAACAGTGGTCCAGGACACGGTCAGCTACCTACCAACTATCAACGCCCCTGCAACTGAACTGTCGACGGTGCATGAAGTGTTAAAGCAGACACTTAACATCATGAAATCGCTGCAGTTGAAAGAAATTGTCTGTGTGTTTGACCAGGCACTGTATGCCAAGGCAGCAGAAATAATGTGGAAGCATGAGAGGTTCAGCAACATCATAATCAGGATGGGGGTGTTCCACACAATCTGCAATTTGCTTTCCATTCTGGGTAAGCGATTCCAGGATGCAGGGCTTAGGGATCTTTGTGTGGAGTCAGGAGTGATTGCTGAGGGGTCTGTAGCAGGTGTGATGGAAGGCCGCAGATACAACCGTGCTGTAAGACTGCACAAGCTTGTCTATGAAGCAATGATGAGGCTTGTCTGGAAAGGCTTCCTTCCATGGCTAGAAGTCCAGCATCCCAACGAGATTCATCACTTGAAAGAAACCTTGCAGAGCATTGCTAGTTTCCATGAAGATGTGTCTGAGGCATCATTCGCACACCTCCTGGAGAATACATCGTACACATGCACCATGGAGCTATTTCAAGTTTACACGGACTCTCTCAGAGATCGACAAGGTCTTTCAGCATTCTGGATGTCCTACTTAGATATGACAGAGATCATACTGGGACTGATTCGCGCTTCAAGAGAAGGGGATTGGATGCTTCACCTTGCATCAATCCGCCAGATGATCCCTTGGTGTTTTGCCTATGATAAGCTCAACTATGCCCGCTTTCTGCCATACTATTATGCCACGATGTCAAGACTGCCTATTGATCACCCTGACGTGCATGCGCACTTCATGCAAGGTAGCTTCTCAGTCCAGATTGGCCGCTCAAATCCATTCGGCCGCATACCCGTGGACCAGACCATCGAGGAGACTGTTAACAAGAACACACAGACACCAGGAGGAACAAAAGGCTTCAGCCTGAAACCAGGTGCTGTCGCCAAATACTACTTGACATCTGAGTACCAAAGTGCCTACCTGCGGCAGTTGAGAGAAATGGTGGGCCAAAGTGAAGCGCACCTCAATCACCCAGATCTACAGTTGCCTAGAATCAGAAAAGATGAGGCTGATGTCCAATCTATTATTGAGCTCATGGAGACCTGCTGGTTGAATCCATTCAGCCCAGACAACGAAGAGCTGGTCAGCTTGTCAACTGCAACTGTAGCACCACCAGATGTAGCCCATGATCTTCTTAATGCTCACAAGATGGGAGAGGAAGCATATCAAGCTTTCAAACAAGAACGACTGGAGGCAAACCCACCAACTGCACAGTTCCATGATAAGATGACAAAAAAGAAACTGAAAACATTCTCGAATATCGCAATATTCTGGTGAAATTGCGTGGTTTCCGTACGTGAAAAAATAATCCCTGAATGTAAGAATTTTCCCTACATCTAGAGTATTTTTCATCCCTTCTAACTCAAAACTATGTGTTTGCGACGCATTTCGTGTTCCCCAGCGCATATTCCGCATTCCCACAGGCCCCCTTGCCTGTTTCGGGTGAGAGGTGCGTATGGGCAAACACTAGAATAACCGACATTTTTTCCGCAACATTTTCTTTCACTCGTTTAAGAGAATGCAGACTTGACAAGCTCACACACAGTTAATGAGGTAAGAATATCCACACTCACCCGTCATCGTCCTCCGTTTATGCAGACGTTGGAGGGAGGTCTGCTTCAGCGCGGGAGTGAGAGTCGAACTGGACCGGCTCACATATTCTCCTGAAGCCCAACGCTCTGCCTGCAGCGCCTCCTGGCTGGGTAGAAAAATAGGTTTCACATGACCCGCTAGATGGCAGTACTAGAAATCATGTTACTCAAAAATATAAAGTTATTTATCGCAAAATCACATTGTGAGGGTATACGTAATATTTATATACATATCAGATCATGGTTCGCCTTCACATATTATTTTAGTATTAATGATAGCTACTAAGGATTTCAGAGGCTGTGCGGCCTCGTTTTTTGGGAATAATATCGTAACGAACGATCGTATCGGTACGAGATTTTGCGACAGTGTATTTCACACACTGCCTTAATTTTGAAGGGTATCGTCAACCGCCACAAGTAGAGAATAAAGGCACTTGTCCCTATACCAAGAGGGTAAAGTCATCAGTGTCAGGCAAAGATACGAACACAACTACCAGAGGCTCCGCCCACCTTGTTCCTCCTTCTCCTCCTCCATCTCTCTCTCTCTCTCTCTCTCTCTCTCTCTCTCTCTCTCTCTCTCTCTCTCTCTCTCTCTCTCTCTCTCTCTCATGTAGCTTCGTAACTATAATGAATGAAAGGCATGCATTAATTGTAGTGGCGTTATATACTCTTTCTAATACTGATAGGCATCCTTTAAATAAAGTTGAGAGTAGGGTAACGTGTTACTTACATAGCCTAATTACCTCCGTAACTATTGGTAGCGTAGTGGTTTGGTGGTTTATGGTGTACGTTTTCGTAGGGCTATTGTATAGCATGTACCTACTGATAAAAGTAATGGTGCTCTTATCGCCAAATTATAGTGGTGCTATTAATTTTATTGTCAGGGAAGAGCTGAAAGAAAGGTAGCAAAAAGGAAAACAACAAAAAACAAACGAGAGAGAAACAAATACAAGCGAGCAATCGTTCTACCATCAATCATGGTAGTCATCATTTACCACCTCACCCTACTCTCACATGTCATTACGTCCACGGCCCAGATGTGTATCACTATGCTCAAAATTAAAGTCCCAGTATCACATCAAGCATGCCTTAATTGAAAAAAAAAATCATTCTCTAGTATGTATGTATCTTCCAGAGAGAGAGAGAGAGAGAGAGAGAGAGAGAGAGGGAGAGAGAGAGAGAGAGATTGAGGGAGAAGGGAGGAGGTGGGAGATGGAGAGAAGAGGAACAAGGTGGGCGGAGCCTCTGGTAGTTGTGTTCGTATCTTTGCCTGACACTGATGACTTTAAAAATGATACGATTGTTCGTTACGATATTATTCCCAAAAAACGAGGCCGCACAGCCTCTGAAATCCTTAGTAAGTATAAGTGAGAAACACACACACACACACACACACACACACACACACACACACACACACACACACACATTTGTGCCCATTTCTTCAATAGTCTTCATATTCGTGACTATAAACTATCATGTCAACACTCACTAAACCTTAGAAATTTACCTCGATCGATTTCCATTCCGATAATCACCATCGTTACTAAATAAAAACAGTGTGATGCAAAGAACTACTCAATGATGGTTTAACGTTGAAAGGATTTCGGGGCAGCTAGGGATAATGCAATGGGAGCCTCGAGTGTGTGTGTGTGTGTGTGTGTGTGTGTGTGTGTGACCAGAACCCTTGATAACCATGCACTGCTTTCACTCCTTTCCTCCTCTCGTGTGTTCGATTTTTTTTTTTTTTTTTTTTTATAGTTCAAGGGCATAAAAAACAAAACAATAATGAAAAAAAGCCCGCTACTTACTGCTCCTAAAAAGAGTGCAGAGGAGTGGCCGAAAGAGATTTATTTCGGGAGGAGAGGTGTCCTGATACCCTCGTCTTGAAAGAGTTCAAGTCGTAGGCAGGAGGAAATACAGATGAAGGAAGATTGTTCCAGAGTTTACCAGCGTGAGGGATGAAAAAGTGAAGGTGTTGGTTAACTCTTGCAGAAGGAGTTTGGACAGTATAGGGATGGGCATGAGTAGAGAGTCGTGTGTGGCGAGGCCGCGGGAGGGGGGGAGGCATGCAGTCAGCAAGTTCAGAAGAACAGTCACCGTAAAAATATCGATAGAAGATAGAAAGAGAGGCAACATGGTGGGGGAATTTAAGAGGTAAAAGACTATCAGTAAGAGGAGGAGAGCCGATGAGACGAAGCCCCTTAGACTCCACTCTGTCCAACCACGCCCGTGTCCCTCCCCTCCTCTGCACTCCATCTTGACGTTGAACTCCTTTAACCTTCAATTCTGAGAGGCTTGTGGTAGATTGGACAACTTGCTCCAACCACTAATTTAAGGGCATTGGCTTGGTTTCCCTTTATATACTTTGTCTTTTTATAGGGATGTCTTTTTATAGGGATTGAAGGAACCGAATTTGGGCTCATTGTGTATAATCGGAACGGGCGTTCGCTGAAGGTCTGGTGAAAGACAAATATGAGTGCTCTTACTCATCCTTGAAACTGAGTCGATATTAGTTCCAGGAACTGCTTGCGTCTCACGGCTCAGTTGCTGGTTTCAATGTCATTGCCGGGCTCTTCCACTCCTCTGTGAATGACACCGATTTCTTGAGCCTTTAATTAACTTTTTTTCATGCCGCGGTTGTGTGTGCGCAAACCACTGCCAGACACAGGAGACACCGGCGTCTGGAAGAGGTTATTTACCTCTTCCACACTCGCTGACCCTAGAGAATACTGCTCCTGGCGGCTGTCCATTCAAGGCCGGCTTCCTCAGAGTACGGATCTCGTCCCGGCACTGGGTCACGAAAGAATAGTCCCTTGGTCGCCCATTCTTCACACATAAAGGACAATCCCAGTCCAGGGCAGTCTGCCCCCAGCCCACCCAACTGTTCATCCCTCCCTTTGAGCTGGTCGATCGATGGGTACTTGGCAAAACCTGGAAGGTGAACTTTGGTAGCCCGATGGATACACGTCCCTGTGTACCGGAATAATAGCTTTTTATCCATCACTGCCTCAAAGGGACATAACAGGGATGAGGGCCGACGAAATGCGCGTCAGTAACATATAAGAACATAAGAACATAAGAACGCAGGAGTCTGCAAGAGGCCGGTAGGCCTGTACGAGGCAGCTCCTTTGACCCTAAGCTCCCGTGTATCTAACCCCACCTAATATCGCTGTCCATGAATTTATCTAGTCTATTTTTGAATGTGACAATTGTATTGGCACTCACCACATGACTGCTAAGCCTATTCCACTCATCCACCACCCTGTTAGTAAACCAATTTTTGCCTATGTCCCTGTTGAATCTGAATTTATCCAGTTTAAACCCGTTACTTCGTGTCCTACCCGGTTCTCTTACCAACAAAACCTTATGAATGTCTCCCTTATTAAAGCCCTTCATCCATTTATAAACCTCGATCATGTCTCCACGCACCCTTCGCCTTTCTAGAGAATGCAAGTTTAACTGTTTGAGTCTTTCCTCGTATGGCAAGTTTCTCAACCCCTGAATCATCTTAGTCATCCTCCTCTGCACCGATCCATATGCTCCCTACTTTACCTATTCTGATTTCTCCTCAGAAAAAAAGTCTGATTCTGTTATTGGGGACTTCGAGATCCACATACTGTGGACGAGGCTACCTAGATTATATATATATATATATATATATATATATATATATATATACATACATATATACATACATATATATATATATATATATATATATATTTTTTACATTGCGGCCTATTGCGCCGGTAGGCTTCTTCCCAGTGGATCCTGATGGTCGGTCCAAGGCTTCTTTCCAGTGAGTCCTGATGGACGTGGCTACCAAGATTATATATATCTATATCTATATCTATATCTATATCTATCTATCTATCTATCTATCTATCTATATATATATATATATATATATATATATCTATATATATATATATCTATATATATATATATATATATATATATATATATATATATATATATATATATATATATATATATATATATATATATATATATATATATATATATATATATATATATATATATATATATATATATATATATATGTATATATATATATATATATATATATATATATATATATATATATATATATATATATATATATATATATTTATATATATATATATATATATATAGTTTTTTTTTTTTTTTACAAAGGAGACAGTTCAAGGGCACAAAAAAGTAAACATTAATAAAAAAAAAGCCCGCTACTCGCTGCTCCTAAACAGAATCCAAAGAGGTGGCCGAAAGATAAGTCAGTTTCGGGAGGAGAGGTGTCCTGATACCCTCCTCTTGAAAGAGTTCAAGTCGTAGGCAAGAGGAAATACAGATGAAGGAAGATTGTTCCAGAGTTTACCAGCGTGAGGGATGAAAGAGTGAAGATGCTGGTTAACTCTTGCATAATGGTTTTGTACAGTATAGGGATGAGCATGAGTAGAAATTCGATTGCATCAGTTCCGCGGGATGGTGTGAGGACTTCAGTTAGAAAGTTCAGAAGAGCAGTCAGCGTGGAAATATCGATAGAAGATAGAAGAGAGGCAACATTGCGGCGGAATTTAAGAGGTAGAAGACTATCAGTATGAGGAGGAGAGCTGATGAGACGAAGAGCCTTTGCCTCCACTCTGTCCAGAAGAGCTGTGTGGTGGAGCCCCCACACATGAGATGCATACTCCATACGAGGGCGGACAAGGCCCTGTATATGGACAGCAACTGTGCAGGGAGAAGAACTGGCGGAGACGGTACAGAACGCCCAGCCTCGAGGAAGCTGATTTAGTAAGAGATGAGATATGAAGTTTCCAGTTGAGATTTTGAGTTAAGGATAGACCGAGGATGTTTAGTGTTGAGGAAGGTGATAGCTGGGTGTTGTCAAAGAATAGGGGATAGTTGTTTGGAAGATTGTGTCGAGTGGATAGGTGGAGAAACTGTGTTTTGAGGCGTTGAAGGACACCAGGTTCTTCTTGCCCCAATCGGAAATAATAGTAAGGTCTGAGGCTAAGCGTTCTGCAGCCTCCAGCCTTGAGTCGTTAAGTTCCTGAAGGGTGGGTCTTCTATTAAAAGAAGTTGAATAATGCAGAGTGGAATCATCGGCGTAGGAATGGATAGGACAGTTCGTTTTGGAAAGAAGATCATCAATGAACAACAGAAAAAGAGTGGGAGATAGGACAGAACCCTGTGGGACACCACTGTTAATAGATTTAGGGAAGAACAGTGACCGTCTACCACGGCAGAAATAGAACGGTCAGAAAGGAAACTGGAGATAAAGGTAAAGAGAGAAGGATAGAAACCGTAGGAGGGTAGTTTAGAAAGCAAAGATTTGTGCCAGACCCTATCAAAAGCTTTTGATATGTCCAGCGCAATAGCAAAAGTTTCACCGAAACGGCTAAGAGAGGATGACCAAGAGTCAGTTAAGAAGGCTAGGAGATCACCAGTAGAACGCCCCTTGCGGAACCCATACTGGCGATCAGATAGAAGGTCAGAAGTGGAAAGGTGCTTTTGAATCTTACGGTTAAGGATTGATTCAAAAGCTTTAGATGAACAAGAAAGAAAGTAAAGCAATAGGACGGTAGTTTGAGGGATTGGAGCGGTCACCCTTCTTAGGTACAGGATGTGTGTAGGCATACTTCCAGCAAGAAGGAAAGGTAGATGTTGACAGGCAGAGGCGAAAGAGTTTGACCAGGCAGGGTGACAGCACGGAGGCACAGTTTTTAAGGACAATAGGAGGCACTCCATCAGGTCCATAAGCCTTCTGAGGATTGAGGCCAGAGAGGGCATAGAAAACATCTTTTTGAAGAATCTTTATAACAGGCATAACGGAGTCAGTGGGGGGATGAGTAGGAGGAATATGCCCAGAATAGTCCAGAGTGGAGTTTTTAGAAAAAGTTTGAGTGCAGAGTTCAGCCTTAGAGATAGATGAGACGGCAGTGTTGCAGTCAGGACTGAGGAGTGGAGGGAAAGATGAAGAAGTGAAGTTGGAGGAGATGTTTTTGGCTAGATGCCAGAAGTCACTGGAAGAGTTAGAGAAAGCAAGGTTTTGACATTTTCTATTAATGAATGAATTTTGGTTAGTCGGAGAATAGATTTGGCACGATTTCGGGCAGAAATGTAATGTTCATAATGAGCAGTAGTTTGAAGGCTCTGGTATCTTTTGTGAGCTACCTCTCTATCATTGACAGCACGAGAACAAGCGTGTTTAAACCAAGTCTTTTTAGCGTATATATATATATATATATATATATATATATATATATATATATATATATATATATATATATATATATATATATATATATATATATATATATATATATATATATCATCTCTCACTAAATCAGCTTCCTCTAGGTTGGGCGTTCTGTATCGTCTCCGTCAGTTCTTCTCCCCCGCATAGTTGCTATCCATATACAGGGGCCTTGTCCGCCCTTGTATGGAGTATGCATCTCGCGTGTGGGGGGGCTCCACTCAAACAGCTCTCTTGGACAGAGTGGAGTCTAAGGCTCTTCGTCTCATCACCTCTCCTCCTCTTACTGATAGTCTTCTACCTCTTAATTTCCGCCGCCATGTTGCCTCTCTTTCTATCTTCTATCGATATTTTCACACTGACTGCTCTTCTGAACTTCCTAACTGCATGCCTCCCCCCCTCCCGCGGCCCCGCTGCACGCGACTTTCTACTCATGCTCATCCCTATATTGTCCAAACCCATTATGCAAGAGTTAACCAGCATCTTCACTCTTTCATCCCTCACGCTGGTAAACTCTGGAACAATCTACCTTCTTCTGTATTTCCTCCTGCCTACGACTTGAACTCTTTCAAGAGGAGGGTATCAGGACACCTCTCCTCCCGAAATTGACCTCTCTTTCGGCCACCTCTTTTGATTCTTTTTTAGGAGCAGCGAGTAGTTTTTTTTTTAAATTATTATTATTGTTTCCTTATTTGTGTCCTTGAGCTGTCCCCTTTGTTGTAATATATATATATATATATATATATATATATATATATATATATATATATATATATATATATATATATATATATATATATATATATATATATATATATATATATATATATATATATATATATATATATATATATATATATATATATATATATATATATATATATATATATATATATATATATATATATATATATATATATATATATATATATATATATATATATATATATATATATATATATATATATATATATACTTATATGCATATGTAAGGAAAAACCGAGGACGTTTAGTGTTGAACAAGGTGACAGCTGAGCGTTGTTGAAAAATAGGGGATAGGTGTTTGTAAAATTTTGTCGAGTTGATAGGTGGAAAAATTTGGTTTCTTAGATAGACAGGAAAGTAGGGTGGTAGTTTGAGGGATTGGAACGGTCACTCTTCTTAGGCACAGGCTGTACGAAGGCGTACTTCCAGCAGGAAGGAAAGGTAGATGTTGATATGCAGAGACGAAAAAGTTTGACCAGGCAAGGTGTCAGCACGGAGGCACAGTTTTTTAGGACAATACGAGGCACTCCAGAGGCCAGAGAGGTCATAGAAAACATCGTTCTTAAGAATCTTAATAACAGGCATAAAGGAGTCAGAGGGGGGATGAGTAGCAGTAATATGCCCAAAATCGTCCAGAGTGAAGTTGTTACAGAAAGTTTGAGAGAAGAGATCAGCCTCAGAGATAGATGAGACGGCGGTGCTGCCGTCAGGGTTAAGGAGAGGAGGGAAAGATGAAGAAGTGAAATTGGAGGAGATATTTTTGGCTAGGTGCGAAGGCTCTGGTACCTTTTGTGAGCTGCCTCTCTATCTCTGCTAGTACGAGAACAAGCGTGATTAAACCAAGGCTTTTAGCAAAAGGAGTAAAGTACTTGGAATGTGTGCCTCCATTCCGGAGACAATCACCTCTGTGATGCGCTGAGCACACAGCAATGGGATTTAAGTTTTCTTAGCATCCACCAATCACATGTAACAAGAGTTGGATGTAGGGGCGTGGCTAGCTTGTGGATGGGCCAGCATCCAAAAATCACATTCAGTCTGAGTTTTGGAGGGTGCCATAGCTGGCTTGTGGACTGACCAGTGATATACATATAGTGGGGTGAGGGGGAGTGGCTTATTGTCGAAGTTTATGTGAATATTGAACAGTCCTAAGCCGCCTTTGTCTCGTCATGGGAAAGTTCGGTCAGCTGCGTCAAAGTGGCTCG